>NC_042999.1:167092130-167164630 GCF_006345805.1 Octopus sinensis | reverse complement strand
TTTACTTGTTTCGGTCATTTGACTGCGGCCATGCTGGAGCACCGCCTTTAGTCGAGCAAATCGACCCCGGGACTTATTCTTTGTAAGCCCAGTACTTATTCTATCGGTCTCTTTTGCCGAACCGCTAAGTGACGGGGGACGTAAACACACCAGCATCGGTTGTCAAGCAATGCTAGGGGAACAAACACAGACACACATACATAAATATATATACATATATACGACAGGCTTCTTTCAGTTTCCGTCTACCAAATCCACTCACAAGGCATTGGTCGGCCCGGGGCTATAGTAGAAGACACTTGCCCAAGGTGCCACGCAGTGGGACTGAACCCGGAACCATGTGGTTGGTTAGCAAGCTACTTACCACACAGCCACTCCTGTGCCTATGTTCATAATTTTTTTTTCAATACTGAAAGATGCCACCAAAGGAAAGATGTAAACGCTCCACAAACAACTATAAAGTAAGGATGATCCGAGTCTCAAGGCAAGGGAGATGAGATCAGCAAAGGCATACTGCAGCACGTCAGATGGAGTTTCAATACAGAAGGGAGATGAAACTTTGCCAAGATCAGCAAATGCATGCTGCAGCACATGAAATAGTGTCTCAAGACAAGAGAGATGACACTTCTCAAGGTTAGCAAACGCATGCTGTAGCACAGATGGAGTCTCAATACAAAAGGGACTTACCCCTAATTTCCAAATGAAACTAATGGCATGCGCTGCTCAGGCGGTAAAGTAAGATTGCCAGCACTACCAGCTCCTCTTCAATTTCTTATAGATTTTCTGGAAGATCCACTCAAAAGATTTTCGGAACAATATCAGACAATACAACTCTGCATTTTAAATGACATCGTTTGGTGTATCTAAGGAGAAAGTTGAACGTGGATTTACGCCGACGTTCAAAGTTCAAGGGCAAGTCTATCGCCCCATTGGTTCCCTGTTATCCAAAAATGAACAACTACACTTTACTTTGTGAGTGAAGTAGGACAACAAATCCGAACGAGGTATCAAAACTTCAGACGATGGGTCGTGCTAGATGCAGCACCGACTGCCGCAAAGTAGAGTATATCCATTCACAGCTTTTCGGTGCGTTCAAAAATCACAATACCCCCACCCCCAATTTCCCATGACAAGTTAGGGCCTGGAATACTCCAAACGGAAGCATGACATGTCGCTTAGTCGAATTAGCCCATCATTTACTCCATAAATGTTTTGTCGTCAATGCTGCACTTCCTCGTATCACCGTTTTCATCATCATCATCATCGTTTAACGTCTACTTTACATGCTGGCATGGGCTGGACGGTTTGACTGAGGATAGGCAAGCCAGAAGGCTGCATCAAGCTCCAATCCTATCTGGTGAGGTTTCTACAGCTGGATGTCAGCCACTCCGAGAGTATAGTGGGTGCTTTCTACGTGCCACCGGCACGGGGGCCAATGAGGCGGCACTGGTATTGACCACGCATGAATGGTGCTTTGTACGTGCCACCAGCTCGGGAGCCAGTCAGGCGGCACTTGCATCGACCACTCGCGTATGGTGCTTTTTACGTGCCACCGGCACGGGAGCCTGTCAGGCGGCACTGGCATTGACCACTAGCGTATGGTGCTTTTTTCGTGCCACCGGCACGGGTTCCAGTAAGGTGGCACTGGCATCGGCCACGACAACGATTTCATTTGACTGAACAGGTTTCCTCAAGCACAGCATATTGCCAGACGATTGGTGGGTACTTTTAAATGGGCTGGTTATGCGACACTAGCATCGGCAACGGCTACGATTTCCCTTGGCTTGCTGGGTCTTCTCAGGCACATAACTCTAATATATATATACAAACTTAGCCATTTTTAATCCCGAACAACGCCGGGTATCTCTGCTAGTTTTCCATAAACATTAGAAGAAAACAAGGTGAAAATGTAGTCACTTATCAACTGCGAGAAGGTGAAGCTGTATAACTCTACAATGCCGGGTTATAAGTAATAGAACCAACACTTTGTAATTCTTTCAACGATTACAAGTGTTTCAGGAGGATGTCTTCTGTAATAAGTTCAAATAATTATATGATAATACTGCAGAGGGCCAACATCCTACACTCACAAACGGTTGCATATTTGAAACGGAGGAAAGAGACAACACCTGCTGGTAATAACAGTAATTAAAAATAGACGTAAATATCAATTTAAAACAAATATTTTAATCACAGGATATTTATAAATTCAGGGATATGATATTTAATAATAATTAAAAAAAACACTCACACACACACAGCATGTCTACACGTATTTGGTTAACATTATATTATATATAATATGAACTAAAGCAGCGAGCTGGCAGAATCGTTAGCACGCCGGGCGAAGTGCTTAGCGGTATTTCGTCTGCCGTTACGTTGTGAGTTCAAATTCCGCCGAGGTCGACTTTGCCTTTCATCCTTTCGGGGTCGATAAATTAAGTACCAGTTACGCACTGGGGTCGTTGTAATCGACTTAATACCTATGTCTGTCCTTGTTTGTCCGCTCTGTGTTTAGCCCCTTGTGGGTAATAAAGAAATAGGTATTTCGTCTACCGCTACTTTCTGAGATCAAATTCCGCAAAGGTCAACTCGACTTTGCCTTTTATCCTTTCGGGGGCGATAAATTAAGTACCAGCTGTGTACTCTGGTCGATCTAATCGAGTGGCCACCTCCCCCCAAATTTCGGGCCTTGTGCCTAGAGTAGAAAATAATATGTATAGTATGAACTAAGGCGGTGAGCTGGCAGAACCGTTAGCACACTGGACAAAATGCTTAGCGGTATTTCGCCTGTCGCTACGTTCTGAGTTCAAATTCCACCGAGGTCGACTTTACTTTTCCTCTTTTCGGGGTCGATGAATTAAATACTGGGGTCGGTCAAATCGACTGGCCTCCTCCCCAAAATTTTCAGACCTTGTGCCTAGAGTAGAAAAAAACACACATACACATATTTTTATATAATTAAAATTATGACTAAATAGCGCGATATAATGAATTAAATTATAGCTGAATTCAAACGCTTTATTTAGAGAAATAAGTGTATGAATGTATATTAAATGTTATTTTATGAAGTCGAAAACACCCTCAAATACAGCAATCAAGACAGGTTTGTATTTTTAACTCTCTATGCAGAATGTAATCACAGAAAGAAAAATAAATATTCGGTTAAATACACACGCGCGAGCGAGCGAGCGTCCTTAAATGTGAAACTTGGACTCGCATTTAAAATAATTTTCTTTTCTACTCTAGGCACAAGTCCCGAAATTTTGAGGGAGGGGGGCCAGTCGATTAGATCAACCACACTACGTAACTGGTACTTATTTAATCGACCCCGAAAGGATGAAAGGCAAAGTCGACCTCAGCGGATTATGAATTCAGAACGTAAAGACAGACGAAATACCTATTTCTTTACTGCCCACACCGGGGCTACACACAGAGAGGACAAACAAGGACAGACAAACGGATTAAGTCGATTATATCGACCCCAGTGCGTAACTGGTACTTATTTAATTGACCTGAAAGGATGAAAGGCAAAGTCGACCTCGGCGGAATTTGAAATCAGAACGTAGCGGCAGACCAAATACCGCTAGGCATTTCGTCTGGCGTGCTATAGTTTCTGCCAGCTCGCCGTCTTAGATATATATATATATATATATATATATATATATATATATATATATATATATATATATATATATATGTGTGTGTGTGTGGTGTGTGTGTGTGTGTGTGTGTGTGTGTGTGTGTTGTGTGTGTGTGTGTGTGCACACACACACACACCACACACATATATATATAAAATTAATGTAAACAGCATGTTGCAGTGTTTTACGAAGTTGAATTATAATTGTCACTAAATGCGACTAAGTTGTTAAAAAACACCTATATTGCTAGAAATAAGAGCTAAATCGCTCTAATGCTCTACTTAACGCACATGAATGAAAACATATCAACTAACCAGGATCATAATTGCCCGAAAAATACCAACCGAGAATTCTTTAGACTGACGCGTCAGTTTCGACAATTTCTGTTGCCATTTCTGGGGCACTGCCTTGAATTTTTAGTCGAATAAAATCGACCCCGGTTCGGGAGTGGGACCAGTGAAACTAGAGAATATTTGGGTCTCAACATAGCCAACGAACAGGTTCGCATAGTTGGGGCCCATTCGCGTTCCCATGGCCACTCCCGAGACTTGTTGGTAGAACTCTCCCGCGAACGAGAAGCAGTTAAGAGAAAGGACAAGTTCGGCCAGACGAATGAGTGTGGAGGTGTCGGGTTCGGGCTTGGGGCGGAGGTCGAGAAAGTGTTGAAGTGCACGCAGTCCTTCGTGGTGAGGGATGACGGTATAGAGGCTCTGGATGTCCATTGTAAAGAGGAGTTTGGAGGAACCAAGAGGAAAGGAGAAAGAGTTGAAAAGCCGGAGAGCATGGTTGGTGTCGTGGATGTGAGAGGGAAGAGACGCCACTAGGGGGGCAAGGACACGGTCAAGGTATTTTGAGATGAGCTCCGTGGGGCAGTTACAGGCGGAGACGATGGTGCGGCCAGGGTTGTTGGGTTTGTGGATTTGGGGGAGGAGGTAAATGGTGGGGGTGCGTGAGGTTCGGACAATGAGGCTGGATGCGGTGTGGGGGAGACGGGAGGACGAGATGAGGTCGTGGACAGTAGAGGAGACCGTCTGTTGGTAGCTAAGCGTGGGGTAAGAGGACAGAGGGGAGTAGAAGGAGGTGTCATTGAGTTGGTGGAGCGCCTCGGCCCTGTAGAGGTCCGCGCGCCACACCACCACAGCTCCACCCTTGTCGGCCGATTTAATGACAATGTCAGCGCGCCGTCGGAGGGAACGAAGAGCCGAGAGCTCGACCGGGGAGATGTTGAGGCGGCGGTGGCGCCTGGAGAAGTTGAACCGCTCCAACGCGCGCTGACAGGCACCCGCGAAAAGAACCACTGCTTGGAACTGGCCGGGGGCAGGCGTCCACTGGGATGGTCGGCGGCCCAGGTCAGTGAAGCAGTCCTCCTCGTTGGATGCGGGTGGTATGTCGCGGAAAAACGCACCCAACTGGACGCTGCGCACAAAGCTGTGGACATCAGCACGCGTCTGGAATTCCTTACAGGATGGAGTGAGGGGTGTGAAACGCAGACCCCTATTGAGGATGGGGCGCTCCGCCGCAGAGAGGGGAGAATCTGGGGGAATGGTATCAACAGACTGAAGTGGAGAAGGGGTGGATGGAATAGAAGTAGGAGGAGTGGTAGGGCTGGTGGAGGTCTGAGGGTGGGCGTGGGAGGTGTGTGTGGGTTGTTAGGAGGGACAGTGGGTTAGGTGTGGGTGGGTGGAGCCTATCAGGGGGGAGAAGGGTAGTGGAGGAGTTGGGGTAGTGGAGTCGGGTGTGATGGAATGGAGGAGTGATTGGAGTTTATGAAGTTTGGTATTGGCAAGAAATTGATGAAAGAGGTGATTTAAATGGATAATGAAGCGCAACGTGTTTTGAGCATGGAAAGGCGGCAAAGAGGAGAAAAAGATGGAAAAAGCAGGAGGGAGAAGGCAGTTAATGGTATGTAGTTTAGAGAGATTGGAGCGAAAGGTGGCACGGATAAGGCGGTAAGATGTGGTGCGGAGTATGGATAGAATGGATGAAGCAGAGTGGAGAGCAGTGTGGAAATGGAGGCGGAAACCTTTAGGGATGAGGCGGCTTAGAAAAGAGACGTGGCTAGAGAAGCGGTTTTTTTTAAAAAGGAGCAGAGAGAGGTTAATGGATGGTTGAAAGCAGTGGAGAGGGTGTAGACGTAAGTGTTGTTTCAGGCGATGGTGGAGAGTGAGGAGGTAAGATTTATAATCCGGCATGGTGGAATAGCGAAAAAAAGAGAGAAGCACAAGCGTTCGAAGAAGAAAAAAAAATAAATAAAAATAAAATTAAAAAATAAACATAAAAATAAAAGAATAAGAAAATTTAAAATTAAAATAAAATAAAATAAAAATAAAAAATAAATAAAAATAAAAAATAAATAAAAATAAAAAATAAATAAAAGTAAAATAAAAATTAGATAAATAAAAGAAGAAAAGGGCGGTAGGAGAAGAAAATAAAGGCGATGAAGATGGGACAAATAGAAAAAGAAAAGAAAAGAAAGGAAGCAGAGAGAGAGAGAGAGAGAGAGAGGCACAATAAGCAGGTGCAAACAGAAAACAGAGTATGGACATCCAGAGAAGGAAGAAACGACAGAAAGAAGGACAAAAGAATACAGGAAAATGTGGAAAGTATGAAATGAATGTAAAACAATATAATATACTAGCAGTATCGCCCGGCGTTGCTCGGATTTGTAAGGGAAATAACTATATAAGCATTTTTAGAGAGTTACTTCCCTTATAGATGCCAATTCGGGCTTTCTTAGCCATTTCTGTTTTGGTGTCTTCAAGCCATGAAGTCGTTGTTCTAAAAGAACGCTGGTCTCCTTGTCAACGCATTACGACGTTGATTTCTTTACACTCCCTTCCCCACAGCTTCACGAGGGAGGGAAGAAGGGGGAGAAGCAAACAGGTGCAGGTGTGACCATGGACGCCAACTCCGCCGCCATCGACACACGAAAAATTATGCATTAAAATGGAATAAAAAATGATGTTAAATTATTTTTAAAATCGTAGACTCATCGTAGACGCGCGCTAATAGCCAGACGGGCTCGATATGAATCACGACTATAAGATACCCGAATTTGGTTAAACTGCACCGCAAAATGTGGGAGTAGTTAGGAATCTAAATCGAAGGGGACAGACACTCACACAACTACAGTTTTATATATATAGATGAGAAAAATATGAAAAAATAAAGTGAAAACGAAAGGGACAGATTTTACGAAGAGTTCAGAAGTTTAAAAGTTTGTAGACGTCGTGGTGTATTTCAAGGATGTCACATCAATAACAAAGTCAGTTTGATCCGTGTAGGAGAGGTGCAGCCAGAGGGTAGGTGTCCTTAGAGGTAAAAGAAAATCCAATGGAGAGGTAGTGTCCGTCGAGGAAAGGTAAGAGTTGGTAGTGGTAGAATATAGGATCAAAGTGAGACCACGTGAGCGCGTGATATATAACGGGAACGTTTACGGAAATAAACAAAAGACGAAGGTAGGTGGAGTACAAACAAACAAATGTATTAGTATGGCGCTCAGGAATAGAAATAGAAAGAATTTTACGCTTCGACAGAAAGATGCAAGATGCACAGAAAAAAAAAAACAAGGAGAGAAACAAGGAGAGAAAAAAATGCGTGTAAGAGCTAACGATTTATCATGGCGTCCTTACTTCGGACAGTGGTCAGACGCGAGAGGGACTGTAGGGGAGATAACAGGGTCAAGTGACTTCGAATACGAAGGTGCCCCCAACACAAAGGTGCGTGTGTGTATAAGAGAGTATGTATGTGCGCGTGAAAGAGGGCTGGTGGTCTGGACGTGTGTGTGTATGTATGTGTAGGTGTGAAGATGTGGGGATGGGTGTGTGGGTGGTGTGCTGTGGGTGGTGTGTTGTGATGTGATGTGTAATGTTGTATGGTGTAGTGTAGTGTGGTGTGGTGTAGTGTGGTGTGATATTGTGGTGGAGAGGTGTGGGATAGGCGTGAGGTGTGTAGGGGAGGGGTGGGGTAGAGTCGGGGAAGGGGTGGGAAGGATAGGGAAGGTGGAGTAGGGGAGGGTGGGTTTATGGGGGGAGGGGAAGGTGGGTATATAAGGAGAGAGAGGAGGAGAGAAGGAGAGAAGAGAGGGAAGGAGAGGAGGAAGAGGCGATAGAGGAGAGGAGGAGGCGGGAGAGGAGGAGGGAGAGGGAGATACATATATATACACACACATATATATATACATATATATATATATACATATATATAATACATATATGTACATATATATGATACATATATATATATACATACATACATGATGGCTGCCCCCTCGTTATCGAGTATGGCCATTGCACGAAGCTTAACTGTTATTGGTGCTGAGATCGAATGTGACTTTTATTTGCTTATTAAGGCTACAGCCAGCCATTCAGTTGAGACTCACAGCACTATCAACAATCATGAACAATGTTGTTATCGTGCAATGCCTGTACAAGAAGATTTTTTTTAAAGTGAGGAAAGGCTGTGCACTGAGTTAATCCCACTCACTAAGCTACAGCATCAATAATCCGAAAAGAAGAACAAATCAACATCATCGGTAACCACTGAGCCGCAAGTTTTATGTCGGAGTTATCCCAGTTACCTGAGTTACCTTCTCCTAGAAGGATGCCCTAACAAAGGCTAGGAGTCCTTCACTTCCAATAGTTTAACCGCGCGATCGGGTATTCAGTCCGAATATTTCTATGTCCCCGCGTATGATACAGCCTTAAGCCGTAAGAAGAAAAAAATTACACATTTATTGGATGGCTGTTGACTCTCAAGAGTTCCTCCGCCCTTTCACGGGTTTTGTTTTTCATCACGCAGGGTGTCCAATGAACACCCTCCTCACCAAGCAAGATCCCATTCCATAAGTTCACGTAACACAATGTAGAGTATTATTTTGATATTCGTAAACTTATGCCAGTAAGCTACCAGTAAAATATGAAGAATATTTATTAGAAATCGATTTTGGAATCCACCAAATTAAAGAGCGAAATATAATACAACCTTTTCACATATACCTATATATGTACATATATATATACACACACACACACATATATATACATACATATATATACATATAAGTAAATTTATGGAATGGGATCCATATGACTAAACAAATTAATTTATGTCT
Source organism: Octopus sinensis (assembly GCF_006345805.1). Taxonomy (NCBI): domain Eukaryota; kingdom Metazoa; phylum Mollusca; class Cephalopoda; order Octopoda; family Octopodidae; genus Octopus; species Octopus sinensis. Next base: position 167,155,873 of record NC_042999.1, on the reverse strand, counting down.
AATAATTCTAAGATCAAGAATTCTTTAGGAAGGAATTACAACCGTGTTTCGTGGTCTGCTACCACAACAGCTCCTTTATAGGATTCAGTTTGCGCAGGACATCATCAGGAGGAACCACGTCCGGTTTCGGCCCCTACTCCTCTACCGTTTTGACGTGGCGGGACCTTCCTTTCGGAGGTGTCTTCAGCTCTGGTGTTGGGTGCATGTCTTCTTTCTTCTTCTTTCTCCTGTTCCCTGGTCTCTTTGATGTATCGTCAGCGAGTGTCAGCCGGTGACTGACTGTCTTGTCAAATTTCTCTCTTTAAATACCTGCCGCAAAGGCTCCAGCAGGCAGCCCCAGCAAGTTGTCACGTGACACTGTCTCATCTTAACTGACTAGTGAAGGCGCGTAGTCCCGCTCTTTTTCTAAACGACCGTCACCTGTCAGTCAGCTTGTCTCACCTAATGATGTTATTTCCCGTCGGCGTGTTTATGACTTTCAAGCCATTTTCGGTCTTCCCGCTTCAGCCATATATAGAAGCTGACTTTTTCGACCGCCTCCTGGACTCTCCTTATTAGTTTACCCAGCTCGGGGCTAGAAAATCAAATCTTCTTTTGAAAAGCGTTGTCATTTTCCTTTCAATGAAGCCTCTAGCCCCCGCTGCCAGGTGATAATATTCGACATTCCATCCCTGTTCTCTACATTCTTCGATTAGCTTTTCATACCTCTTCTCCTTTCGTTCCTCTGCATTGCCGATATTCTCTTCCTAAGGTACTGTCAGTTCTAGTAAAATTCCCATTCTCCGGTCTCTGTTCCATAGAACTAAATCCGGTCTTTTTGTTGTTTTTATTAGTGGAAATACTACTTGTCTTTCCAAGTCCGTGGCCACCTCCCAGTATCCCTTCCATCTTTCGTCTATCTCTTATACATTACTTGTAGGCTTGGTTTTATAACCTTTTCCCTCCTTGTGGAAGTATACTTTCCTGCGCTTTTCTACTTTTGGGTACTCTCCCCTATTGTACCTCTCGATCTTCTCCTTGAGTGCTGCGCTTATGACACCGAGGACTTGATTATGCCGCCATGTATATCTTTCAAGTGCTAGTCTGAAACTTGACAGAGCATGTCTAACCGTCGCTTTCTCTCCGCATCTACACTCATCGGTTTTGTTTATGTTCCACCGGACTAAGTTCGCCGGTGAGGGTAGAACGTCGAAGGTAGTCTTGATCAGGAAGGATGTTCTTGCTTGTTCCCAAGCCCAAAGTTCCTTCCATAATATTCTGCGGCTGATCACATATTCCTCCCATCTCAGGCACTGTCCCTTTTGACTACATTGCACCAAATGTACATTTCGCCTTTCTTCTTCCTCCTTTCTCATTTCGTATACCACTGCCTCTTTCATCTCTTTTACACTGCTCTTGCAAAATGGCCTGAAATTTTGTGACCCAAGGCCGGTTCTAGTTTCTTGCGTCGCTCAGACTATATCTGTGTGCGTTAGCTTTCCGATCGCCCTGTTTACTGCCTCTTCCGCCTTCCATTTCCTCCATGTTTGTACCTTTGGAGGGTTTTCCCCGGATGCTCCGATCTTTTGAATACCTTAACATCATTACTATCCTTGCCTTTCCTACCTTATATTCTTCGGTGATTGATGTTATTGGTAGTTGCAGCACGGGTTTTCCATATAGTGCAGTTGTATTCAGTGGTTTCGGCAGACCAAGCCATTTTCTGATAACCACACTGCATCTTTGTTCCACCCTTTCTACTCTACTCGAGGCTATTTCGTACATTTGCAATGGCCACATTATTCTTGAGTACAGCCCAAATTGCAGTATCCAACATTTGAATTTTCCCGGCAGCGTTGTTCTGTCAATTGCCTTTAATCCGTGTTCTACTAACTCGTGCGTTTCTTTCCTTTGCTTCTTATCATTTAATAAATCTCTATACCATCTGCCGAGACTCTTTACTGGTTGTTCTTTCACCGTTGGTATGTCTTCACTTCCTATCCTGAATTTCACTTCTTCTTGCCTTCCTTTCACGAGAGCCACGCTTCGAGATTTTTTGGCTTTGAATTTCATTCTTACCCATCCTATCAGTTCGTCCAACCGCTCTAACGTTCCCTCTGCTGCTTCTCTACTTTCCGATAATACACTAACGTCGTCGATAAAAGCCCTTAACGGTGTCTTTGTAACAGCTTTCTCACAGTTTGTAGATCTGAGTAGCATTCCCATGACTAGCACGAATAAGATGACTGATATCGTGCATCCGGCTGCAATACCTATTTCAAGCCGTTGCCACTCCGTGGTGAACTTTCCTGCTGTAAATCCCATCCTCAGGTTGTCGTAGTACGACATGAGCATTCGTTGAACATCTTTAGGAATCCAAAAGAAGTTCATCACTGTTTTTATTAGTGCATGTGGAACAGATCCATAAGCATTGGCAAGATCTAGCCAAACAATATGTAGGTTTTCTTCATTTGTTTTGCACAGATGATGGCTTCCCAGATGGCAAATGCGTGTTCTATGTACCCAGGGATTCCGGGGATTCCTGCTTTTTGAATCGCTTCATTAACGTTTCCGTTATGCTGTACGAATCTTATGATTCGTCTAGCAATTATTCCGAACATGATTTAGTAGTGAAATCGGTCTAAATTGGCCTAGTGATTTTGCCTCTTTTACTTTAGGTAGGTAGATAGATACCTTCGGCTATACACCATCGCTCCGCTACATCTCTCTTCTTCCACATTTCTCTTATCAGTGCAAACAGCTGCAATCGTAATTTTGGGCAATATTTGTATACCTTGTAGCTCACTCCATCGTTCCCTGGTGAACTTTTTGCTCTTGCTTTCCTTATGAACTCATCCATTTCTTTCTGTTTAATGTCACTCAAATCAAATGGTACCCTTTTCTTCAGTCCGTGCATTTCTGGGAGTACTTCATTTCTGTCAGAGTCGCTGTATGTCTCTTTCAGATGTTGTTCGAGCTCTTCTTTCGTGCAATCCAATTTTCCGTTTTTACTTTCAGTAAATAGATGTTTCGCATATTGATAGGGATTGATCACAAAGCTACGATAGTTTTTTTTCTCTCTCCTTTCTTCTGCTCTTCCTTCTTTGTTTTCTTAGCAGATCTCGATGCCTCTTTTTTATCTCTTCATACAAAATTTCTTGCGATGGAAATTTATGGAATGGGATCCAATATGACTACACAAATTTGTTAAAAATAAAGAAGAAAAGATGTTAAAGTTTAAAAGAATTCTAATTCATGCATATGATCGTTTCAAACAGCGATATTAAAACATGCATCTTCATGGTAGAATAATTAAATTAATTTGATTAATTTTAATTAATTGTATATCACTGTTCTCCTCAGTGCAAGAAGTATAAACAAAAAATTTATTTATATATACGTATATATATGTATACATATATATGAATATATATGTATATAAATTATGTATACATATATGTATATATATGTATTATATGTATATATGTATATATATATATATATATATATATATGTATTTACATGTATGTATATATATATGTAATATATATATATATATATATGTGTATATATATATGCATATACATATATGTATATATATATATTAGTGTGTGTGTGTATATATATATTTGACACTGAATTATTGGAAGTCCACCTGAAGATTGTCGATCAAGACAAGAAACGATTGTAGTGGCGGTTTTTTGACTATTTATTAAAATTTATGTATTGATTAAGTCTTTCCTTGTTTGTTTTGCAAAATAGTGGTTTTGTCTCGAATAATATTTTATAATATTTTACTATAAAATCGATTTAATCCTAAATCTGATTTTTCCCTGTAAATTTGGATTTATTCCCTAATATTTATTATATATATATATATATATATATATGTATGTATATATATATATATATATATATATATATATATATATATATGTATGTATATATATATACCTATATATATATATGTATATATATATGTATCTTGATATGCATACGCATATATATGTATATATATGCATATATATATATGTATATATTTATTTATATGTATATTTATGCATATATATATATGAATTATATTTGTATATTTATATGTATGTATATATGTGTATATATATATGGATGTATATATACCGACGTATGTCTGTATGTATGTATATATATACCTACGTATGTATATATACATACATACATAGTATTGGACAATCAGTAAGTTGTCATAATAGAACTCAGAGTTTCAAATGCTGGAGCTAAATGCTTCGGGGCATTTTCATCGGCTATTTTTGACGATAGACGCTACAAATAGCCGAGGAAAATGCTCCGAAGCATTTAGCTCGGGCATTTGAAACTCTGAGTTCTATTATTTTCACGTACTGATTGTCCTATACTATATATATATATATATATATATTTTATATATATAATATATATATTATATATATATATATTATATATATATAATATTGCAATTAAGGACAACTACTTAATAAGGAAAACTTAACAAGAATTGTCAGGTAGATAGCGTAAAAACCTCATAAGAGAAAAAATTTCGAAAATAATTATTTCTTATTGAACATATTAATTTATATATAGAGGGCATAATTATACATACATGCCAGGAGGCATGTATGTATAATTATGCCAGCGTTTGGCACGTATATATAATGCCTCCTGGCATGTATGTATAATTATGCCCTCTATATATAAAATATATATATATATATATTATATATATATAATATATATATATATATATATATATATATATGTATACAGCTTGGCCTGCTCCCCTAGCCAGCGGGGTGGCATCATTTGAATGCGAAGCGTATTGTGACCAGAGATGTGTAGCAACATCTGATAGCCTGCTCGGTCACGGTGGTCACGGTGATATATGTATATATATATATATATATATATAATATATATATTATATATATATATATATTATATATATATATATATATATATATACATATATATACATATATATACACAGACACACATATATACACACACACACATATATACACAACCACACAATATATACATATATCGAAATACGTGAGTAGAAAAACAGCCAACAACTGATGAAATGTCGTTCCTTATGTTGCTTGTCTTGTTCTCCATTTGTATCTACGTTGTTCGAAAAATATTTATATTCCACGCACTCGTACTTCGTATTTTTTGTTGTATACGTTTTGTGACGTCCTGTGCCCACGTATGCATATATATATGTATATATATATATATATATATATATATATATATATATATATATATATATATATATATATATAACAAAGTGGAGTTGTATGGTACTGCACGAGTGGAATTATATACGAAAGAAGGTTTTAAAATGCAATTTAAAAGATGTTTATTTACTTTACCGGTTTCACTCTTTGGAAAAAGATTGTCAAAAGTAACATGTAGAAGTTTGGTTGCGTTAATTATTGGTTGTTACAAATTGCTACATTACATATATACAGTCTTTGGTATTAGGGACATGTTAAGGACATAAAAAAGTTCAACAAGTTCCTTAAAATATTGGGCACAAAAGATTACTATATAAATGATCATTCTCAAGAATATGCTTAAGATAGTTTCCATAGGAATTGATATTGGTATTGGTGTTGTATCTGTATATTCAAACATACACAGAATATTGGTTGACACAGAGTACTACAATCCATATAAATATACATTCTTTGGTGACAAGAGCATGTTGAGAATATAAAAGAGTTTAACAAGCTCATTGAAATAATGGGCACAAAAGATTACAAATATATTATACATTCTCAAGATAATTTCCAGAAGGAATTATTAAAAAAGTTCAGTATACACGTACAGAATATTATGAGTTCAAAAAGATTTACATTATAATAGTAGTGAAGCTAAAACTGACCTATTATCTATTATCTATGTTTGAATATACAGATACAATACCAATACCAATATCAATTCCTTCTGGAAACTATCTTATGCATGTCCTTGAGAATTATTATTTATGTAGTAATCTTTTGTGCCCAATATTTTAAGGAACTTGTTGAACTTTTTTATGTCCTTAACATGTCCCTGTTACCAAAGACTGTATATATGTAATGTAGCAATTTGTGACAACCAAACGCAAACAAACTTCTACATGTTACCTTTCACAATCTTTTTCCAAAGAGTGAAACCGGTAAAGTAAATAAACATCTTTTGAATTGCATTTTCAAACCTTCTTCTTTCGTATATATATATATATATATATATATATATATATATATATATATATATATATATATATATATATTAATATATATATACACGTATAGATATGAGCATGTACATCTACTTAAGTTTATATGTATATATATATATGGTGTGTGTGTGTGTGGTGTGTGTGTGTGTGTGTGTGTATAAAGCCTTTCCTCTTTCCTGCTATTTTTAAACAAAGCTTTTCCTTCTGAGGTTTGAAACATTTTCACACCATGCTCATTCTTATTCTTACGAATTCGATGAGATAAGGACTGGACTAATTTGTGAGGTTAATATATATGTTTGAAAGACTGTTTCCCGACATGTCACTGTAATAACTATAGCCAGCAAAATAAAAAATGGTAATAACAGTAAAACGCAAAATGCTCGTCCAACCTTTTAGTGACGTATTTCATCCTCTCGTATGACAATATACGGGATCGTCGAAAGCAAAGTAAGAGTGATGAGGAAGAAAGAAAGAGAATGAGACATTCAGCTACTTCTTACGCACGCGGATACACACCCACATATAAGTACACGCACACCGAGAAGACACTGAACACTAGCAGAATCATAAGCCCGCCGGGTGAGATACTTAATGACATTTCGTCCGTGTTTACGTTCTGAGTCCGATAAAGTAAGTACCAGTTGATATAATCGACTTCCCTCAAAATTGCTGAGCTTGTGCTAAAATATGAAATCATTATTTAAAACAGTTTTGATACGGCTCCATGCAACTTAAAGTTTCGCAGACCTCCAACACAAACCCGTTTTTCTCAGATTTTAGATTAGCGAATCGGTAATCCAAGCCTGAAGAAGACGGGTTTCTATTAATGGTCCACGAAACTTTAAATCGCATGAAGCCCGAACGAAATGTCACTCCGTTGCAGTGTCATCCATTTACAGATGAAATGAAGTGTTTTAAACATATATATATATGTATATATATTATATATATATAGATATATATATATATATATATATATTATATATATATATATATATATATATATTTATATATATATATATTTATATATATATTATATATATATATATATATATATATATATTATATATATATATGTATATATATATTCTTTTATTCTTTTCTTTTACTTTTTTCAGTCATTTGACTACGGTCATGCTTGAGCACCGCTTCGAAGAGTTATAGACTAACAAATCATCTCAGGACGTTTCGTTAAAGCCTAGTACTTATCCTATCGGTCTCTTTCGCCGAACCGCTATGATACGTGGACGTAAACATACCAACACCAGCTGTCAAGCGGTGATGTGGGGACAAACACAGACACATAGACTCTCTCTCTCTCTCTCACACACACACACACACACACACACATATATATATATAGGACGGGCTTCTTTCAGTTTCCGTCGACTAAATCCACTCACAAGGATTTAGTCGGCTTGAGGCTATAAGAGAAGACACTTGCCCAAGGCGCCACACAGTGGGACTGAACCTGGAACCATGTGGTTGGGAAGCAGTCTTCTTACCATACAGCCAGGTCTGCGCCTATATATACATATATATATGAAGGCGGCGAGCTGGCAGAAACGTTAGAACGCCGGGCGAAATGCTTGGCGGTATTTCGCCTGCCGTTACGTTCTGAGTTCAAATTCCGCCGGGTCGACTTTACCTTTCATCCTTTCGGGATCGATAAACTAAATGCCAGTTACGCACTGGAGGTCGATGAAATCGACTTAATCCGTTTGTCTGTCCTTGCTTGTCTCCTCTGCTTTTAACCCCTTGTGGGTAGTAAAGATATAGAAATAGGTATTTCGTCTACCGTTACGTTCCGAGTTCAAATTCCGCCGAAGTTGACTTTGCCTTTCATCCTTTCGGGGTCGATTAAATAAGTACCAGTTACGCACTGATATAACCTATCTTAAAAACCGTATTACTATTTTACGATCTATATATCTCGTTGGCTAAGTAATATCTTACAAATAACGTACTGTAATAAATCTAATAATTAAATACATATCATCAACAACTAAATAATTATAGAATCAAATTAACAATCAGTAGTTATAAAGTATACAATATAATACAATAAAACTTATTAAAATACTTTAAAATCTTAAACAGAAAAGGTTTACTTAGTTTTCAAAACCGTGTCATTAACTAAAATTTTAAAACGGAAAACGTCTTTTAAGCGTTTATAAGAATACTCGTGGAATTACGTTATTAACAGAAATAGAATAAACAGATGAAAAATTCTTTTAACAATGAAAACTACGAATATATTTTATCAATGAAAATTATGAATAGATATTATCAATGGAAAATACGGCTATAGTATAGCTAAATAGATAAAGAGAACAAAGCCACTATTAGAGAATAAAATCACTATATACTATAAAATTCATAGTTAAAAATAACTACAATAAATTATACTCAATACTCTATAAATTAAATAATTTATATAACTACAAATTACTGTATATACTCTAAAAATCTTGTAAAAATTAATTAATTTTATATGAAAAAGGTTACGTTGTAGTCAAATCTTAATTTAAATAAAATAAAAATATGACTATTAGACACATTCAAAATTAATTCAGTAGTAATTCAAACATTATCTATAATATGACCAATAATTAATATAAAAAACTATATTCTAATAAAATTCATTAAATAATATTAATTAAATAAACATCTAAATAAATCTACTTCGAAATATATAAAAAATACATACATATTGATTAATTTAACAAATTTATTACAAACTATAAACTCAACTGTAGTATAAAATAAATATATTTTATATATCATATTAATACTCAAAATAAATGCTAAACAATAATAAATTAAACTTATTATATAGGTAAACTAATTTATATTTAGATCAAATACATTGTTCTTTAATTGAATAAATAAAGTACATATTATCATTATAAAAAGTATTACATAAAGAAAAAAATTATTATCCTATACATTCAAAATTATAAACCATCATATAATCTATATTCATTAAAACCATTAAATATTTAGTAATAAAATAAACATCAAAATATAATCTAACTATAAGTATTTAAAGAACCTTTACTAACTCTTATTGACTAATACTCAAACCACATACAGAACTGCAAACACAACACTACTATCATTAATTAATATATTTATTAAATTTATTAAATTATTTAATTATTTATTTAATATGTATATATATATGTATATAAGATCTTTTCGCTTTGACCGGCAAATTTTTTAAATAATTTCTTTTTAACTAAAAAATTTTAAACTTCGTATACTGGTAGAATGTGTTTATAAAACATCTTTTTCTCTTGGCTTTCTTGAGAAAATTCTGTAGTTTGTAAGATATTTGTTGTTTATTTTCTTGCATTTCGGCAATTTCAACCAATCAATGACGTCTATTGAGGTGAAAACAATTTCTCCGGAGCGTTGTCAACTACAATAATTTCCGGTGTCATATGAAATTGTTGCTGTTATTTATGACATATTTCATATCAGTTACGTTCGTATGAATAAAAGATTATCGTTATTAAACTTTTATTAATAAACACATATTCTAAGTTCACAACATATGCAGATTTAATTTTCCTCTCTGTTGCACAGATACACATATTTCATATTATATATTCGTTTAAGAAACAGATTGGGTTTATTTACATTTCTGAAGAAAAAAGAAACCCTTCCCCCCACCCCTAACCCTAACCTAAACCCTAACCCTAACCCTAACACTAACCCAACTCCTAACCCTAACCCAAACCCTAAAACAGATTGAAATGCAAGGGTCATAATTATGGGTGGACACTAAAGAGGGAACGGTTTTGTTATCCAGCTCTGTTTACGAGTGACCCCTCAGTTTATGGCCACAGGGTATCTTTTTTTCTCATAAATAACAGGGACAAATTCATATGACACGGGAAATTATTGTTGTTGACAACGCTCCGGAGAAATTGTTTTCATCTTAATAGACGTCATTGATTGCCGAAATGCAAGAAATTAAAGACCAAATAGCTTACGAACTACAGAATTTTCTCAAGAAAGCCAAGAGAAAAAGATGTTTTATAAACACATTCTACCAGTATACGAAGCTTAAAAGTGTTTAGTTACAAAGAAATTATTTAAAAAATCTGCCGGTCAAAGCGAAAAGATCCTGTATATATATATATATAAACTTGTTACCAGTTTGAATATGCTTCAAGCGTATTGGAACCCGTAAGAAAGCTATTCACTGTATTTTGTCATGGAGAAAAGTTTCTCGCTCCAAATATAGTGAATGGATTTCTTACGGATTCGAATATGATTCAAGCGTATTTCAACGCTTCCATTCCGCGCGCAATGTTCTGTGTGCGTCTGTATATAAAAGAAATACAAAAGTTGTTAGATAGATAGATAGATAGATATCTGTAGAGTAAAGAGGAAAACAAAATGACAAAGTAAGTGAGATGAACCGAAACTAAAAACGATCACATAAAAAGAAATACTTTTCATACTGTTTCTGAGTTAATGAATATATATATATATATCACATGATCACGTAACTGACCAGACCATCAGATGCTGTTACACATCGCTGGCCACAATGCGCTTCGCATTGTTTTAGCCTTCAAATGACGCCACCCCGCTGGCTAAGCGAGCAGGCCAACAGAAGAAAGAGTGAGAGAAAGTTGCGGCGAAAGAGTACAGCAGGGATCACCACCCCCTGCCGGGGCCTCGTGGAGCTCTTTAGGTGTTTTCGCTCAATAAACACTCACAACGCCCGGTCTGAGAATCGAAACCGCGATCCTCCGACCGCGTGTCCGCTGCCCTAACCATTGTGCCCCCACTATATATATATATATATATATATATATATTATATATATATATATACACATATATATATATGTATATATATATATGTATATATATATATATATAAATATATATATATAAATATATATATATACATATATATATATACATATATATATTTCTTTACTACCCACAAGGGGCTAAACACAGAGGGAACAAATAAGGACAGACAAAGGGATTAAGTCGATTACATCGACTCCAGTGCGAAATTGGTACTTTATTTATCGACCCCGAAAGGATGAAAGGCAAAGTCGACCTCGAATTTGAACTCAGAACGTAACCGCAGACGAAATACTGCTAAGCATTTCTCCCGGCGTGCATATATATATATATACACACACACATATATATATATATATACATATATATATATATGTATATATATATATATATAAATATATATATATAAATATATATATATACATATATATATATACATATATATATTTCTTTACTACCCACAAGGGGCTAAACACAGAGGGAACAAATAAGGACAGACAAAGGGATTAAGTCGATTACATCGACTCCAGTGCGAAATTGGTACTTTATTTATCGACCCCGAAAGGATGAAAGGCAAAGTCGACCTCGAATTTGAACTCAGAACGTAACCGCAGACGAAATACTGCTAAGCATTTCTCCCGGCGTGCATATATATATATATATACACACACACATATATATATATATATACATATATATATATATGTGTGTGTGTGTGTGTGTGTGTGTGTGTATGTGTGTATGTATGTATGAACACACACACACACACACATATATATATATATACATATATATTTACGCGTGCAGGTATTCTAGTCAGTATTAAAATTGCACTGAAACGTTAAATAATTGGATGTTATCACTAGTATTTATCACCCAGTCAAATGACCTTGACTCCTATTTTACCTGGATGCCATTTAGAGATGCTATCTTGATGAAGAAGCAAACAGGCTTCTAGTGGCGATGAGTGACATGGTTTTCTTATAATATCTACCATATGTTCTGACGGGTTTCAACGAACAAATATAACAGCTAGGAATAGAGATTTGCTGAGAACTGCTTCTATCACGAGGCAATAGAGTCAGATAAACTTTTCACGACTGGCCGCTATATTGCCAGTCTCTCTTACTTTTTAGACGCGATGCTGTTAGACAACAAGTTGGCACCAGATAGCGTACCAACTCTTGAAACAGACTGCAGACCACACGCACAAATATCAGACGTATTTCTTAACTGACCTAATTTTTCTTCAAATACTTTTATCATACGGAATCCATGTCCTTCATATTTAATAGTCTGTCGCAAGCGTAAAAACAAAAACAGAAAAACAAGTTTGAGATATTCCTTTTCTCTCTCCGTGTTTCTCTCTTCCTCTCCTCCTCTCTCTCTCTCTTCCTCACCACCGCTCCATCACACACTCACACGTACGCGCGCACGCATACACACACACACACACACACACACACACACTCACACACACACCACACACACACACACACACACTCTCTCTCTCTCTCTCTCTTTCTTTCTCTCTCTAGATATAAAATTGACATTTAAAAGAATTAAGGAAAAAGATTTTCTGTTCACGAAGTTTATTTTTTTCTTTAACAACTTTTTGTAATCTTATTTTTCATATATTCGAGCTACGTTTAAACAGTGTTGTAGTGATATGCTAATTATAATATGAATATATTTTAAACACTTTATTTAATATATATTTTATGTGTGAGTGAGTGTGTTTGTGTGTCTGTGTGCGTGCGTGTGTGTGTGTTCGCGTGCGTGAGCATACACACACATATATATATGAACAAACCTAGTCGTCAAGTTGCAGTAAGACAAGTTAATTAAGATGAATGATCGAATAATTAGTTAGGATAAGTAAAAAAAAAAAATTCTCATTAAAACTAACCACCATAGATTAAAGCGGTTAAAAACACTCCATGAGAAATGAACATAAAGATTACTTCAATTTCATTTAACACACACGAGTAAGTGTTTGTGTCTCTCAGTGTGTATGTGTGTATATGTGTTGAAAAATGTATGTGTGCAGTGCATATAGATGTATGTGCGCGTGCAAAAGAGAAATATGTATGTGAGAATATCATTTTTAAACACATATGCACACACACACACACAGAGTCAGAGAAACATGTATATATATATTACTCTTTACTCTTTTACTCTTTTACTTGTTTCAGTCATTTGACTGCGGCCATGCTGGAGCACCGCCCTTAGTCGATCAAATCGACCCAGGGACTTATTCTTTGTTAGCCCAGTACTTATTCGATCGGTCTGTTTTGCCGAACCGCTAGGTGACGGGGACGTAAACACACCAGCATCGGTTCTCAAGCAATGCTAGGGAGACAAACACAGACACACAAACATATACATACACATACATACATATATATATATACATATATACGACAGGCTTCTTTCAGTTTCCGTCAACCAAATCCACTCACAAAGCATTGGTCGGCCCGAGGCTATAGCAGAAGACACTTGCCCAAGATGCCACGCAGTGGGACTGAACCCAGAACCATGTGGTTGGTAGGCAAGCTACTTACCACACAGCCATATATATATATTAATTATGAAGGCTACTAGAGATAGCACCAACATGCTAAAATAGCAGTCAGAAACGACTTATGACTACAAATTTTCACAAAGGAGAAATCGGGAAAATGGGCAAAAAAACCATAAGACGCCATACAAATAACGAAAAAGATCGTAAATTGAAAAGCTTTTCAATTTATTAGTGTAAATTTGAGGTCATAAATCGTTTCTGACTGCTATTTTAGCATGCTGGTGTCTATCTCTAGTAGCCTTCATTATTCTTTTCTACTGAAGGCACAAGGCCCCAAATTTTGGAGGAGGGGGCCAGTCGATTAGATCGACCTCAGTACGCAACTGGTACTTAATTTATCGACCTCAAAAAAGGATGAAAGGCAAAGTCGACCTCGGCGGAATTTGAACTCAGAACGTAACAGCAGACGAAATACCTATTTCTTTATTACCCACAAGGGGCTAAATATGGAGGGGACAAATAAGGACAGACAAACGGATTAAGTCGATTACATCGACCCCAGTGCGTAACTGGTACTTAATTTATCGACCCCGAAAGGATGAAAGGCAAAGTCGACCTCGGTGGGATTTGAACTCACAACGTAACGGTAGACGAAATACGGCTACGCATTTCGCCCGGCGTGCTAACGATTCTGCCAGCTCGCCGCCTCAGTATCGTTTATAATTTATTAATAATTATTTACATTTATGGTTTTTTATGCATGCTAAGCCACTTATATATATATATATATATATATATATATATATTCTTTTATTCTTTTGCTTGCTTCAGTCATTTGACTGCGGCCATGCTGGAGCACCGCCTTTAGTCGAACAAATCGACCCCAGGACTTATTCTTTGTAAGCTTTATACTTATTCTACCGTTCTCGTTTACTGAACCGCTGTATTACAGGGACGTAAGCACACCAACGTCAGCTGTCAAGCGATGGGGGGGGACAAACACAGACACACAAATACATACATACATACATACATATATAAATATATATATATATATACACGACGGCTTCTTTCAGTTTCCGTTCACCAGATCCACTCACAAGGCATTGGTCGGCCCCAGGCACTTGTCCAAGGTTCCACGCAGTGGGGGTACTGGACTCGGAACCATGTGGTTGCGAACCAAGCTCCCGATATATATATATGTGTGTGTGTGTGTGTGTGTGTGTGTGTGTGTGTGTGTGTGTGTGTGTGTGTGTGTGTGTGTGTATTAAATATGCTACCAGAGGTTCGATAATGGACGTAAACACCGTATCTGCAGTTTCTGAATGCAATACAGAACACCATCGCAAAATATATGGAAGATAGGGTCGGTACCAGAATATCCCCCTGTTTCACTCCATTTTGTATTGAAATGGGCTCCGACATTTTCTCTCTAACATTCACCCTACCATTCATATTTTCATGAAAAGACTAACCAAAGCAAGGAACTTTTCAAGGACACCCAAGTTGCAAAAACAAAGGTATTTACCTCTATCATAAGAGACTTTTTGTATGCAGATGATTGTGAGCTAGTAGCACACACAGAGATTGATATGCAACACATTTTGAATGCATTCTCTGATGCTTGCACTGCCTTAGGATTGACAGTCAATCTCAAGAAAACTGTTGTCATGCATCAACCTGCTCCTGGTAAGCAGTATAGTGTACCAAATATCTATGTGTATGGTAAACGACTTGATGTAGTTGATCAGCTTGTCTATCTGGGAAGCACTATTAATAGATATAGCAATTTGGATGATGAAATTTCATATAGAATTAGGAAAGCGAGTGTTGCTTTCGGAAGGCTAGAAAGGCGCCTCTGGAGTCGGCGAGACATATGCAGAAAGACAAAGATAAAGGTGTACAAGGCATGTGTGCTTCCTTCTCTTCTCTATACCTACGAGACGTGGGTCACATATCGATACCACCTTAAACAACTGGAACATTTCCATCAGATGTGCCTCAGACGGATCTATGGCATTAAATGGAAGGACCGCATCAGTGATCTTGAAATATTGGAAGGCTCTCGGTGTGAAAGTAAAGAAGCTCTTGTGTTAAAGCAAAGGCTCAGATGGAGTGGTGATCTGGTCAGGATGAAGGATTCAAGGATGCCAAAGCAACTCTTTTATGGAGAGTTAGCTAAAGGAAAACGACCTCCACATAAACCAAAAAAAGAGGTATAAGGACTTACTGAAGGCATCCTTAAGAGATGCTTGCATCTCTCCTGACACATGGGAAGGCATAGCTATTGATCGTAGCAAGTGGAGAAGGATTGTGCACGAGGGGACAGCCACTTTTGAGAAATCTCGAGTTGCACATGAGAAAGTAAGGAGGGATGTCAGGAAGGGCATCGCTGTTACACTTCCAGATGGGAAGGGTCTTCCTTTGATGCTGACATGCAATGTCTGTGCAAGACCTTGCCTCAGTAAAGCTGGACTGAAGAGTCATCTTCGTAGTCATAAAGCAGACAGATGAGTGACAACCTGGCCACTGGTGGTGGTGTAACACACCATACTACTCATATCTGTCAGGCATGTGGAAGAGAGTGTAATTCGGCAGGAGGACTTAAACGACATGCAAAAGTATATGAAGCCCAGTTACAACTCCAGTCGGCTATTGGCCGGTAAAGGTTTTAGCTGTCAATTCTGTACAAGACATTGTAGATCTTTGGCTGGGCTAAAAAGTGACATTCGATCACAGCACCAGTAACGGTTAAGCTTTGTGCAATGACCATACTCGATAACGAGGAGGCAGCCATCATATATATATATATATATATATATATATATATATAGATATAGATAGATAGATACCGGAGTAAACACATAAATGTGAAACAAGGTGGAAAAAAGAGCACTCAATACCAGTGGTAGAGTAATATGCTTTATTTAAAGCAGCAGAAAATTCAACAAAACCTGTTACTCTGAGTTTCACGTTGCCGTTCATCGGCAGTTTTTACTACCAAAACTGTCCGATGAACGGCAACGGGAAACTCAGAGTAACAGGTTTTGTTGAATTTTCTGCTGCTTTAAATAAAGTATATAGATAGATAGATAGATAGATAGATAGATAGATAGATAGATAGATAGATAGATAGATAGATAGATAGATAGATAGATACTTGAGATAGACACTTGTATTCTGCATATTCATTTGTTTGACTGTTCATGTTTGTGTGTGTGTGTACCTTTGTCTCTTTGTGGGCGCATGTTTTAGTGTGTCTATGTGATTGGTTTTGAATAACTGTGCATGCTTGAATAAAATGCGGATGCCTAGTTCACCAAGTTGCCTCCATGCTGGTCTTTGGCCTGTTGGCAGAGCATGGAGGACTGTTTTTTTGTTGTCATATTGTCTCAAATATTCATTCAGCCTCCCCGCAATGATTCTAGAGGTTTCACTTATGTATATCATGTTCTTGTCTTTACAAGTACCCTCTATGCACTTTATGCGTAGACTACATTTCTAGTTCTTTATACATATATATAAAGTTAATCCAAACATGAAAACACAAAGAGAAAACACGTGGAACAAGTATAGTATTATTGGACGCTCAGGAAAGAAGGAAAGAAGGAGGGGTTAACGTTCCGAGCGGAGCTCTTCGTCGGAAACATAGGAAAATAAAAGAGCCAAAGAAGGGAAGACGGAGGGAAAAAAATCGCCAACGGTACACACGAGGTCACATTTTGAATGACTGGAAGGGAATGGGTGAAGTAAATGTTCTTTCACAGACAGGAGAGTGCAAAAGGAGGTATGCGTGTGTAAGTGTAGATATGTGCGTGCGTGCAGGTCTGCGTGTGCGCGTGTGTGTATGTGTGTTTGTGTGCAATGATAGCACGTGTGTGTGTGTGTGTGGTTGGGCTCAGTATCGTTTAAGTTCAAGGAAGAATGAAGTAGGAGTGGCTCTTGTGTCTATCTACCCATAGTCGGTGAAAGGTAGTGGTAGTTTGAAGTATGTGTGTGTGTGCGTACGTATATGTATTGTGTGTGTGTTTTGTTTGTAGTGTATGTGTGTGTATGCGTAGAGGTTGTGTGTGTGGGGAATAACTGTGCTTTAATTTGTGTATGTGTGCGTGTGTGCTTGTATGTGCGTATGTGTGTATACATGTATGTATAATTGTGTGCGTGTATGTATGAGTGTGCGCTAGTGTATGGGAGGTATGTGTGGGTTCATTTGTGTGTGTGTGTGTGTGTGTGTATGTGCGTACGTGTCATATGTGCGCGTAGTTGTGTGCGCGTGTATATGTGCATGTCTATGTGTGTACATGTATGCGTATGTAGGTGTATATACGTGTATCCGTGGGGTTGTGAGTTTTAGGTGTGTGCATTTGTGTGCGTGTGTGCGCATGTTTGTGTGTGCGTGTGTGCGCATGTTTGTGTGTGCGTGTGTGTGTGTGTGTGCGTGTGTATGCATATATTGTGTGTGTACGTATATGTATAGGTGTGTATGTGAATTTGTGTATGCGTGTGTGTGGGGGGTGGTCGTGGGGTTTGTGTAGGCGTAATGTGTGTGCATATGTTTGTGTGCGTGTGTGTGCTTACGTGCGTGATGCGTGTATGTGCGCGTGTGTCTGTGCCCATGTGTGTATAATTGTGTGCGTGTCTGTATAAGTATTGTTTGTTGGAGGTAAATGTACGAACCTGTGCAGGTGTGCGTGTGTATGTACGTGTGTATATGTGTGTGTGCGTGTATTATGTGCGTATGTATGTGCGTGTGTGTATGTGCATGTGTGCATATGCGTATGTGCGTGCGTGTGTATATGTGTGTATGAACATGGAGATGTGTGTCAGGTTGTGTGCATTTTGTTGTGTGTACGCGCGTGTGCTTGAGTATGTGCGTGTATGTCGTTGTGTGTACGTTTATATGTGTGTGTGTGTCTAAAGGTAAGTGTGTCTGTGTGTGCGTGGGGTTGTGTGGGATAGGTTTCTGAGCATTCCTGTGTGTGCGTATATGTGGGGTGTGTATATGTGTATGTATGCGTGTGTGTATGTGATTGGAAGTATATGTGTGTATATGTGCATGTACGTATGTTGTATGTGTGTGGTGTGTGGGAGGTATATGTGTGTTCGTGGATACGTGAGTATGTGTGTGTATGTGTTCGTGTATAAAAACAATAATTTATAAAAACAATAAATTATAAACAATAAAAAAAACAAAAAATTATAAAAACAATAAGATGTAAGGAAGTTGATCCAATATAAAAGAAAGAAGAAATAAAGTTGCTTGTTGCGGGAGGTGTAGGGGCAGTCTCTAAGAGGGAGGGGCTGCGTTAAGTCTGTGCGGGATATTAGTCCGTAAACTGAATATATAGCGCTGTTCCAAGTGAAGCCTGGATTGTGGCGATCCATTGTGTAGGACGAGACCAAACACAGAGATGTTAGAGGGGGAATGGTTGGCCAAGCGGAAGTGACGGGCGACGGGAAATGTTGGAACGTAGCCGAACACCCCTTAGATGTTCGGTGAACTGGTCGGCCAGTCGGCGGCCCGTCTGACCTACATAAAGCATCCCACAGAAGATGCATTTAATGCAGTAGATGAGGCCAGATGAAGTGCAAGTAAAGGAATGTCTAATAAGTACAGTTTGTTGGTTGGAACCAGTGATAGAAGTGGTGTTGGTGATGAAGGGACAAGTGTTGCAGCGGGATCTGGAGCACGAGAAGGATCCATGTGGGGCTGAGGGGGAAGAGGAGAAGGTGCTACGGACCAGGAGATCGCGTAGGTTCCGGGCTCGTTTGAAGGACGACAAGGGTGGGTTGGGGAATGTGGGGTGGGTGGTGGGATCGAGTTGGGTACGACGGAAGGCCCGTAGTATCCGACAACGACGGAGTAAAGTGGAGTGGTGGAAAAGGAGGGGAAAGGGGGTGCGGTTAGGGGGTTGGTGAGAGGAAGGAGAAAGGGCGGTGGTGCGGTCGATTCGACGAGCGCGGGCAAGTGCGTTCTGGACCAGGGTTGGTAGGGGTATCCTCGATGCCTGAACAGGCGGGCCAGGTACTGTGACTGGATATGTATGTATGTATGTATGTATGTATGTATGTATGTATGTATGTATGTATTATGTATGTATATATACATGTGTGTGTGTCCCATCACTGCTTGACAGCCGGCGTCGGTGTATTTACATCCCCTTAAACTTGCGGTTCGGCAAAAGATACCGATAGGATAAGTACCAGGCTTTAAACGTACTGGAGTCGATTATATATTCATACATACATACATATATGTATGCATGCATGTATGTATATGTATATACATGTATATATTTGTATAAACACACGCATACACAAAGAGAATTAGAAACGCATATTTTTAGTGTCGTGACCCCACTCGAAAAATAATTTAATAAGTTAATACAACATTTGTGGTAAAAAGAATAAGCATTGTGATACTCCTCAGAGACGCAAATTAATTAACTGAGCTTAAGCTGTGAGGAGTCAATAAGATACTTAGAACAACAACTCCGAATATGTTTCGTTCATATTGGACCTTTTCAGCAAAGCATTATTGTTTGTACATATCGGACTTTAGAGTATCTAAGAATCTCTCTCTATATAAACGGCAGTTTGTCTGTCTGTGTGTTTTTGTGTCTGTCAGGTTGTACCCTCACCCTGACCACGGCTTTCAACCGATTCTGATGAAACTTGACACACACATAGCCCAATGTTATAATTCAAAACTAACGCAGCGAAAATTTTGAAAAGTTCCCCCAGTTCTGAAAAAATCGATAAATACGACATGGGGTCGAACATCTAAGCTTTTTATATGCAACACATTTTCTGTCGTAGTTTTCGCAACTTGCAATCGATTTTCACCAAACTCATGGTGAAGCTTAATGTTACCCTAAGAGACTTAATTCTGACGTTAGTTTTCCATGCAATACCTTACCACCAGAAAAAATCGATAAAATCATGCCATTTTGGGAAATCGCGTTCAAATTCAAGATGACATATTTTCGACGATATCTTTCACAAATTGGCAGGAATTTTTTTTTAAATTCACAGCGAGCATCATGTCTGCTCCAAGGAGCTATATGGCCCTTTTTATTTCAATAGGATATTTTATTATGCCTGCTGTAGAAACAACATATAGTAAAGTGGGAACTAAAGTAGTTAAAGAATTAAATCTCTGCAAAATACTTAATCAATTAAAGTTACATGACAATCGTATTCCGAGACTTTGATCTATATTTTGCGCATGAATACAGGACAAAATGTTGCTTGATGTTTGCGATTCTATTGCGTTATGAGCAGAGCCTGGAGCAGAAATGTTTTCAGTTTGAATAAAGGTATTCATAGAATTTGAAATCTGTCTGTAGAGTCAATTAAGGTTTGAAAATTAAACGTATTTTAATCAGCTGAGGCTGTGTGGTAAGAAACTTGCTTCCCAACCATATAGTTCCGGGAGGTGTCTTCTACTATAGCCTCGAGCCGAACAAAGCCTTGTGAGTGGATTTAGTAGATAGAAACTGAAAGAAGCCAGTCGTATATATATTATATATATATATATATGTATTTATATATATATATATATATATATATATATATATTATATATATATATATATATATATATATATACATACATGGTTGTATGTATGTGTATGAGCGTGCGTATGTGTGTGTCCTTGTGTCTGTGTTTGTCTCCCATCACCGCTTGACGACCGGTGTTGGTATATTTACATCCCCGTAACTTAGCGATTCGGCAAAATAGGTCGATAGAATAAGTACTAGACTTAAAAAGAAAGTCCTGGGCTCTATTTGTTCGACTAGAATCCTTCAAGGTGATAGTCAAATCATTGAAACAAGAGGAAGAATAAAAGAATTTATTCTTTTACTTGTTTCAGTAATCTGACTGTGGCCATGCTGGAGTACGGCCTTTAGTCGAACAAAACAACCTCAGTACTTATTCTTTGTAAGCTTAGTACTTATTCTATCGGTCTCTTTTGCTGAACCGCTAGGTTACGGGAACGTAAACACACCAACAATAAAGGTCAAGCGATGATGGGGGGGGACAAAAAAACAGACGCAGAAACATATATACATATATATACGATGGGCTTCTTTTAGTTTCCGTCTACCAAATCTAAGCACAATGATGTCGTCGGCCCCAGGCTATAGTAGAAGACATTTGTCCAAGTGTCACACGGTGGGACTGAACACGGAAACATGTGGTCGGGAAGCAAGCTTCTTTATTTCCTTTAATTGGCCACAAGGGATTTACAGAGAAAGGAAGTCTCGGGCTGGACACACACACATAATGATATGAATGACAAATGAAATGGGGGAAAATGAGGGCAACAGCAACGCCCGCCGATTGCTGTATTACCAAACAGCCACCTCTGTGGCTTCTTACCAAACAGCCACCTCTGTGGCTTCTTACCAAACAGCCACCTCTGTGGCTTCTTATCACACAGCCACCTCTGTGGCTTATTATCACAGAGAAACCTCTGTGGCTTCTGGCCAAACAACCACCTCTATGGCTTCTTACCACACAGTCACCTCTGTGGATTCTTACCAAACAGCCACCTCTGTGGCTTCTTACCACACAGCCACCTCTGTGGTTTCTTACCAAACAGCCACCTCTGTGGCTTCTTACCACACAGCCACCTCTGTGGCTTCTTACCAAACAGCCACCTCTGTGGCTTCTTACCACACAGCCACCTCTGTGGCTTCTTACCAAACAGCCACCTCTGTGGCTTCTTACCAAACAGCCACCTCTGTCGCGTCTTACCACACAGCCACCTCTGTGGCTTCTTAACAAACAGCCACCTCTGTGGCTTCTTACCAAACAGCCACCTCTGTGGCTTCTTACCAAACAGCCACCTCTGTGGCTTCTTACCACACAGCCACCTCTGTGGCTTCTTATCAAACAGCCACATCTGTGGCTTCTTACCACACAGCCACCTCTGTGGCTTCTTACCAAACAGCCACCTCTGTGGCTTCTTACAAACAGCCACCTCTTGGCTTCTTACCAAACAGCCACCTCTGTGGCTTCTTACCACACAGCCACCTCTGTGGCTTATTATCACAGAGAAACCTCTGTGGCTTCTGGCCAAACAACCACCTCTATGGCTTCTTACCACACAGTCACCTCTGTGGATTCTTACCAAACAGCCACCTCTGTGGCTTCTTACCACACAGCCACCTCTGTGGTTTCTTACCAAACAGCCACCTCTGTGGCTTCTTACCACACAGCCACCTCTGTGGCTTCTTACCAAACAGCCACCTCTGTGGCTTCTTACCACAGAGCCACCTCTGTGGCTTCTTACCAAACAGCCACCTCTGTGGCTTCTTACCAAACAGCCACCTCTGTCGCGTCTTACCACACAGCCACCTCTGTGGCTTCTTAACAAACAGCCACCTCTGTGGCTTCTTACCAAACAGCCACCTCTGTGGCGTCTTACCAAACAGCCACCTCTGTGGCTTCTTACCACACAGCCACCTCTGTGGCTTCTTACCAAACAGCCACCTCTGTGGCTTCTTACCAAACAGCCACCTCTGTGGCTTCTTACCAAACAGCCACCTCTATGGTTTCTTACCAAACAGCCACCTCTGTGGCTTCTTACCAAACAACCACCTCTGTGGCTTCGTACCACACAGCCACCTCTGTGGCTTCTTACCAAAGAGCAACCTCTGTGGCTTCTTACCAAACAGCCACCTCTGTGGCTTGATAGCAAACAGCCACCTCTGTGGATTCTTACCACACAGCCACCTCTGTGGATTCTTACCACACAGCCACCTCTGTGGATTCTTACCAAACAACTACCTCTGTGGCTTCTTACCAAACAGCCACCTCTGTGGCTTCTTACCAAACAGCCACCTCTGTGGCTTCTTACCAAACAGCCACCTCTGTGGCTTCTTACCAAACAACCACCTCTGTGGCTTCTTACCACACAGCCACCTCTGTGGCTTCTTACTACACAGCCACCTCTGTGGCCTCCTACCAAACAGCCACCTCTATGGCTTCTTACCACACAGCCACCTCTGTGGCTTCATAACAAACAGACACCTCTGTGGCCTCTTACCAAACAGCCACCTCTGTGGATCCTTACCACACAGCCACCTCTGTGGCTTATTACAAACAGCCACCTCTGTGGCTTCTTACTAGACAGCCACCACTGTGGCTTCTTACCACACAGCCACGTCTGTGGCTTCTTACCAAACAGCCTCCTCTGTGGCTTCTTACCACACAGCCACCTCTGTGGCTTCTTACCACACAGCCACCTCTGTGGCTTCTTACCACACAGTAACCTCTGCGGCTTCTTACCACACAGCCACCTCTGTGGCTTCTTACCAAACAGCCACCTCTGTGGCTTCTTACCACACAGCAACCTCTGGTGCTTCTTACCACGCAGCCACCTCTGTGGCTTCTTACCAAACAGCCACCTTTGTGGCGTCTTACCAGACAGCCACAACTGTGGCTTTTTAACACACAGCCACCTCTCTGGCTTCTAACAAAACAGCCACCTCTCTGGCTTCTTAACACACAGCCACCTCTGTGGCTTCTTACCACACAGCGACATCTGTGGCATCATACCACACAGCCACCTCTGTGGCATCTTACCACACAGCCACCTCTGTGACGTCTAACCAAACAGCCACCTCTGTGGTTTGTTACCAAACAACCAGCCCTGCGGCTTCTTACCAAACAGCCACCTCTGTGTCTTCTTACCACACAGCCACCTCTGTGGCTTCTTACCAAACAGCCACCTCTGTCGCTTTTACCACACAGCCACCTCTATGGCTTCTTACCAAACAGCCACCTCTGTGGCTTCTTACCACACAGCCACCTCTGTGGCTTCCTACCAAACAACCACCTCTGTGGCTTCATACCACACAGCCACCTCTGTGGCTTCTTACCAAACAACCACCTCTGTGGCTTCTTACCAAACAACCACCTCTGTGGCTTCTTACCACACAGCCACCTCTGTGGCTTCTTACCACACAGCCACATCTATGGCTTTTTACCGCACAGCCACCTCCGTGGCTTACCACACAGCTACCTCTGTGGCTTCTTACCAAACAACCATCTCTGCGGCTTCTTACCACACAGCCACCTCTGTGGCTTCTTACCACACAGCCACCTCTGTGGCTTCTTACCAAAGAGCCACCTCTGTGGCTTCTTACCAAACAACCACCTCTCTGGCTTCTAACCACACAGCCACCTCTGTGGCTTCTTACCAAACAGCCAACTCTGTGGTTTCTTACCACACAGCCACCTCTGTGGCTTCTTACCAAACAACCACCTCTGTGGCTTCTTACCACACAGCCACCTCTGTAGCTTCTTACCAAACAGCCACCTCTGTGGCTTCTCACCACACAGCCACCTCTGTGGCTTCTTACCAAAAAGCCACCTCTGTTGCCTCTTACCAAACAACCACCCCTGCGGCTTCTTACCAAACAGCCACCCCTGTGGCTTCTTACCAAACAGCCACCTCTGTGGGTTCTTACTACACAGCCACCTCTTGGATTCTTACCAAACAACCACCTCTGTGGCTTCTTACCAAACAGCCACCTCAGTGGCTTCTTACCAAACAACCACCTCTGTGCTTCTTACCAAACAGCCACCTCTGTGGCTTCTTACCAAACAACCACCCCTGTGCTTCTTACCAAACAGCCACCTCTGTGGCTTCTTACCACACAGCCACCCCTGTGGCTTCATACCAAGCAGCCACCACTGTGGCTTCTTACCAAACAGCCACCTCTGTGGCTTCTTACCAAACAGCCACCTCTGAGGCTTCTTACCACACGGCCACCCCTGCGGCTTCTTACCAAACAGCCACCTCTGTGGCTACTTAGCACACAGCCAGCTCTGTGGCTTCTTACCAAGCAGCCACCTCTGTGGCTTCTTACCAAACACACACCTCTGTGGTTTCTTACCAAACATCCACCCCTGCGGTTTCGTACGAAACAGCCACCTCTGTGTCTTGTTACCACACAGCCACCTCTGCGGATTCTTACCAAACAACCACCTCTGTGGCTTCTTACCAAACAGCCACCTCTGTGGCTTCTTACCACACAGCCACCTCTGTGCCTTCTTACCAAACAACCACCCCTGCGGCTTCTTACCAAACAGCCACCTCTCTGGCTTCTTACCACACAGCCACCTCTGTGGCTTCTTACCAAACAACCACCTCTGTGGTTTCTTACCAAACAGCCACCTCTGTGGCTTCTTACAAAACAGCCACCTCCGTGTCTTCTTAACAAACAACCACCTCTGTGGCTTCTTACCACACAGCCACCTCTGTGGCTTCTTAACAAACAGCCACCTCTGTGGCTTCTTACCACACAGCCACCTCTGTGGCTTCTTACCACACTGCCACCTCTGTGGCTTCTTACCACACAGCCACCTCTGTGGCTTCTTACCACACAGCCACCTCTGTGGCTTCTTACCACAAAGCCACCTCTGTGTCTTCTTATCAAACAACCACCTCTGTGGATTGTTACCAAACAGCCACTTCTGTGGCTTCTTACCACACAGCCACGTCTGTGGCTTCTTACCGAACAGCCACCTCTGTGGCTTCTTACCAAACAACCACCTCTGTGGCTTCTTACCAAACAGCCACCTCTGTGGCTTCTTACCAAACAGCCTCTTCTGTGACTTCTTACCACACAGCCACCTCTGTGGCTTCTTTCCACACAGCCACCTCTGTGGCTTCTTACCAAACAACCACCTCTGTGGCTTCTTACCACACAGCCACCTCTGTGGCTTCATACCAAGCAGCCACCACTGTGGCTTCTTACCAAACAGCCACCTCTGTGGCTTGTTACCAAACAGCCACCTCTGTGGCTTCTTACCACACGGCCACCTCTGTGGCTACTTTGCACACAGCCAGCTCTGTGGCTTCTTACCAAACAGCCTCCTCTGTGGCTTCTTACCAAACAGCCACCTCTGTGGCTTCTTATCAAACAACCACCTCTGTGGCTTCTTACATCACAGACACCTCTGTGGCTTCTTACCACAGAGCCATCTCTGTGGCTTGTTACCAAACAGCCACCTCTGTGGCGTCTTACCACACAGTCACCCCTGTGGCTTCTTACCACACAGCCACCTTTGTGGCTTCTTACAAACAGCCACCTCTGGGGTTTATTACCAAACAGCCACCTCTGTGGCTTCTTACCAAACAGCCACCTCTGTGGCTACTTACCAAACAACCACCTCTGTGGTTTCTTACCACACAGCCACCTCTGTGGATGCTTACCAAAAAGCAACCTCTGTGGCTTCTTACCAAAGAGCCACCTCTGTGGCTTTTTACCAAGTACCCACCTCTGTGGCTTCATAGCAAACAGCCACCTCTGTGGATTCTTACCACACAGCCACCTCTGTGGCTTCTTACCACACAGCCACCTCTGTGGCTTCTTACCAAACATACACCTCTATGGCCTCTTACTACACCGCCACCTCTGTGGATTCTTACCACACAGCCACCTCTGTGGATTCTTACCAAACAACTACCTCTGTGGCTTCTTACCAAATAGCCACCTCTGTGGCTTCTTCCCAAACAGCCACCTCTGTGGCTTCTTACCAAACAGCCACCTCTGTGGCTTCTTACCAATCAGCCACCTCTGTGGCTTCTTACCAAACAACCGCCTCTGTGGCTTCTTACCAAACAGCCACCTCTGTGGCTTCTTACCACACAGCCACTTCTGTGGCATCTTACCACACAGCCACCTCTGTGGCTTCTTACCACACAGCCACCTCTGTGGCTTCATACCAAGCAGCCACCACTGTGGCTTCTTACCAAACAGCCACCTCTGTGGCTTCTTCCCAAACAGCCACCTCTGTGGCTTCTTACCACACGGCCACCCCTGCGGCTTCTTACCAAACAGCCACCTCTGTGGCTACTTAGCACACAGCCAGCTCTGTGGCTTCTTTCCAAGCAGCCACCTCTGTGGCTTCTTACCAAACAGCCCCCTCTGTGGCTTCTTATCAAACAACCACCTCTGTGGCTTCTAACCACACACACACCTCTGTGGCTTCTTACCACAGAGCCATCTCTGTGGCTTCTTACCAAAGAACCACCTCTGTGGCTTCTTACCACACAGCCACCTCTGTGGCTTCTTACCACACAGCCACCTCTGTGGCTTCTTACATACAGCCACCTCTGGGGCTTCTTACCAAACAGCCACCTCCGTGGCTTCTTACCAAACAGCCACCTCTGTGGCTTCTTACCAAACAACCACCTCTGTGGCTTCTTACCACACAGCCACCTCTGTGGATTCTTACCAAAAAGCAACCTCTGTGGCTTCTTACCAAAGAGCCACCTCTGTGGCTTCTTACCAAACAGCCACCTCTGTGGCTTCTTACCACACAGCCACCTCTGTGGATTCTTACCACACAGCCACCTCTGTGGCTTCTTACCACACAGCCACCTCTGTGGCTTCTTACCAAACGTACACCTCTGTGGCCCCTTACCAAACAGCCACCTCTGTGGATTCTTACCACACAGCCACATCTGTGGCTTCTTACCAAACAACTACCTCTGTGGCTTCTTACCAAACAGCCACCTCTGTGGCTTCTTACCTCACAGACACCTCTGTGGCTTCTTACCACAGAGCCATCTGTGTGGCTTGTTACCAAACAGCCACCTCTGTGGCGTCTTACCACACAGTCACCCCTGTGGCTTCTTACCACACAGCCACCTTTGTGGCTTCTTACAAACAGCCACCTCTGGGGCTTCTTACCAAACACCACCTCTGTGGCTTCTTACCAAACAGCCACCTCTGTGGCTACTTACCAAACAACCACCTCTGTGGTTTCTTACCACACAGCCACCTCTGTGGATTCTTACCAAAAAGCAACCTCTGTGGCTTCTTACCAAAGAGCCACCTCTGTGGCTTTTTACCAAGTACCCACCTCTGTGGCTTCATAGCAAACAGCCACCTCTGTGGATTCTTACCACACAGCCACCTCTGTGGCTTCTTACCACACAACCACCTCTGTGGCTTCTTACCAAACATACACCTCTATGGCCTCTTACCACACCGCCACCTCTGTGGATTCTTACCACACAGCCACCTCTGTGGATTCTTACCAAACAACTACCTCTGTGGCTTCTTACCAAATAGCCACCTCTGTGGCTTCTTCCCAAACAGCCACCTCTGTGGCTTCTTACCAAACAGCCACCTCTGTGGCTTCTTACCAATCAGCCACCTCTGTGGCTTCTTACCAAACAACCACCTCTGTGGCTTCTTACCAAACAGCCACCTCTGTGGCTTCTTACCACACAGCCACTTCTGTGGCATCTTACCACACAGCCACATCTGTGGCTTCTTACCACACAGCCACCTCTGTGGCTTCTTACCAAACATACACCTCTGTGGCCTCTTACCAAAGAGCCTCCTCTGTGACTTCTTACCACACAGCCACCTCTGTTGCTTCTTACCAAACAACCACCTCTGTGGCTTCTTACCACACAGCCACCTCTGTGGCTTCATACCAAGCAGCCACCACTGTGGCTTCTTACCAAACAGCCACCTCTGTGGCTTCTTCCCAAACAGCCACCTCTGTGGCTTCTTACCACACGGCCACCCCTGCGGCTTCTTACCAAACAGCCACCTCTGTGGCTACTTAGCACACAGCCAGCTCTGTGGCTTCTTTCCAAGCAGCCACCTCTGTGGCTTCTTACCAAACAGCCCCCTCTGTGGCTTCTTATCAAACAACCACCTCTGTGGCTTCTAACCACACACACACCTCTGTGGCTTCTTACCACAGAGCCATCTCTGTGGCTTCTTACCAAACAGCCACCTCTGTGGCTTCTTACCAAACAGCCACCTCTGTGGCTTCTTACCAATCAGCCACCTCTGTGGCT
Source organism: Octopus sinensis (assembly GCF_006345805.1). Taxonomy (NCBI): domain Eukaryota; kingdom Metazoa; phylum Mollusca; class Cephalopoda; order Octopoda; family Octopodidae; genus Octopus; species Octopus sinensis. The sequence continues at coordinate 167,126,441 of NC_042999.1, read as the reverse complement.
TCTTACCAAACAACCACCTCTGTGGCTTCTTACCAAACAGCCACCTCTGTGGCTTCTTACCACACAGCCACTTCTGTGGCATCTTACCACACAGCCACCTCTGTGGCTTCTTACCACACAGCCACCTCTGTGGCTTCTTACATACAGCCACCTCTGGGGCTTCTTACCAAACAGCCACCTCCGTGGCTTCTTACCAAACAGCCACCTCTGTGGCTTCTTACCAAACAACCACCTCTGTGGCTTCTTACCACACAGCCACCTCTGTGGATTCTTACCAAAAAGCAACCTCTGTGGCTTCTTACCAAAGAGCCACCTCTGTGGCTTCTTACCAAACAGCCACCTCTGTGGCTTCTTACCACACAGCCACCTCTGTGGTTTCTTACCACACAGCCACCTCTGTGGCTTCTTACCACACAGCCACCTCTGTGGCTTCTTACCAAACGTACACCTCTGTGGCCCCTTACCAAACAGCCACCTCTGTGGATTCTTACCACACAGCCACATCTGTGGCTTCTTACCAAACAACTACCTCTGTGGCTTCTTACCAAACAGCCACCTCTGTGGCTTCTTACCAAACAGCCACCTCTGTGGCTTCTTACCAAACAGCCACCTCTGTGGCTTCTTACCAAACAACCACCTCTGTGGCTTCTTACCTAACAGCCACCTCTGTGGCTTCTTACCAAGCAGCCACCTCTGTGGCTTCTTACCAGACAGCCACATCTGTGGCTTCTTACCAAACAGCCACCTCTGTGGCTTCTTACAACCACCGCTGTGGCTTCTTACCAAACAGCCTCCTCTGTGGCTTCTTACCAAACAGCCACCTCTGTGGCTTCTTACCAAACAGCCACAACTGTGGCTTCTTACCAAACAGCCTCCTCTGTGGCTTATTACCACACAACCACCTCTGTGGCTTATTACCACACAGCCACCTCTGTGGCTTCTTACCACACAGCCACCTCTGTGGCTTCTTACCACACAGCCACCTCTGTGGCTTCTTTCCACACAGCCACCTCTGTGGCTTCTTACCAAACAGCCAACTCTGTGTCTTCTTACCACACAGCCACCTCTGTGGCTTCTTTCCACACAACCACCTCTATGGCTTCTTACCACACAGCCACCTAAGTGGCTTTTTAACAAACAGCCACCTCTTTGGATTCTTACCAAACAGCCACCTCTGTGGCTTCTTTCCACACAGGCACCTCTGTGGCTTCTTACCAAACAGCCACCTCTGTGGCTTCTTACCAAACAGGCACCTCTGTGGCTTCTTACCAAACAGCCACCTCTGTGACTTCTTAACACACAGCCGCCTCTGTGGCGCTTACCATACACCCACCTCTGTGGCTTCTTACCACACAACCGCCTCTGTGGCTTCTTACCTAACAGCCACCTCTATGGCTTCTTACCACACAGCCACCTCTGTGGCTTCTTACCACACACCCACCTCTGTGGATTCTTACCAAACTGCCACCTCTGTGGCTTCTTACTAAACAGCCACCTCTGTGGCTTCTTACCAAACAGCCACCTCTGTGGCTTCTTACCAGAGAGCCTCCTCTGTGACTTGTTACCACACAGCCACCTCTGTGGCTTCTTTCCACACAGCCACCTTTGTGGCTTCTTACCAAACAACCACCTCTGTGGCTTCTTACCACACAGCCACCTCTGTGGCTTCATACCAAGCAGCCACCACTGTGGCTTCTTACCTAACAGCCACCTCTGTGGCTTCTTACCAAACAGCCACCTCTGTGGCTTCTTACCACACGGCCACCTCTGTGGCTACTTTGCACACAGCCAGCTCTGTGGCTTCTTACCAAACAGCCTCCTCTGTGGCTTCTTACCAAACAGCCACCTCTGTGGCTTCTTATCAAACAACCACCTCTGTGGCTTCTTACCTCACAGACACCTCTGTGGCTACTTACCACAGAGCCATCTCTGTGGCTTGTTACCAAACAGCCACCTCTGTGGCGTCTTACCACACAGTCACCCCTGTGGCTTCTTACCACACAGCCACCTCTGTGATTTTTACAAACAGCCACCTCTGGGGCTTCTTACCAAACAGCCACCTCTGTGGCTTCTTACCAAACAGCCACCTCTGTGGCTACTTACCAAACAACCACCTCTGTGGTTTCTTACCACACAGCCACCTCTTTGGATTCTTACCAAAAAGCAACCTCTGTGGCTTCTTACCAAAGAGCCACCTCTGTGGCTTTTTACCAAGCACCCACCTCTGTGGCTTCATAGCAAACAGCCACCTCTGTGGATTCTTACCACACAGCCACCTCTGTGGCTTCTTACCACACAGCCACCTCTGTGGCTTCTTACCAAACATACACCTCTATGGCCTCTTACCACACCGCCACCTCTGTGGATTCTTACCACACAGCCACCTCTGTGGATTCTTACCAAACAACTACCTCTGTGGCTTCTTACCAAATAGCCACCTCTGTGGCTTCTTACCAAACAGCCACCACTGTGGCTTCTTACCAAACAGCCACCTCTGTGGCTTCTTACCAAACAGCCACCTCTGTGGCGTCTTACCAAACAACCACCTCTGTGGCTTCTTACCAAACAGCCACCTCTGTGGCTTCTTACCACACAGCCACTTCTGTGGCATCTTACCACTCAGCCACATCTGTGGCTTCTTACCACACAGCCACCTCTGTGGCTTCTTACCAAACATACACCTCTGTGGCCTCTTACCAAAGAGCCTCCTCTGTGACTTCTTACCACACAGCCACCTCTGTGGCTTCTTACCAAACAACCACCTTTGTGGCTTCTTACCACACAGCCACCTCTGTGGCTTCATACCAAGCAGCCACCACTGTGGCTTCTTACCAAACAGCCACCTCTGTGGCTTCTTCCCAAACAGCCACCTCTGTGGCTTCTTACCACACGGCCACCCCTGCGGCTTCTTACCAAACAGCCACCTCTGTGGCTACTTAGCACACAGCCAGCTCTGTGGCTTCTTTCCAAGCAGCCACCTCTGTGGCTTCTTACCAAACATCCACCTCTGTGGCTTCTTATCAAACAACCACCTCTGTGGCTTCTAACCACACACACACCTCTGTGGCCTCTTACCACAGAGCCATTTCTGTGGCTTCTTACCAAAGAGCCACCTCTGTGGCTTCTTACCACACAGCCACCTCTGTGGCTTCTTACATACAGCCACCTCTGGGGCGTCTTACCAAACAGCCACCTCCGTGGCTTCTTACCAAACAGCCACCTCTGTGGCTTCTTACCAAACAACCACCTCTGTGGCTTCTTACCACACAGCCACCTCTGTGGATTCTTACCAAAATCAACATCTGTGGCTTCTTACCAAAGAGCCACCTCTGTGGCTTCTTACCAAACAGCCACCTCTGTGGCTTCTTACCTAACAGCCACCTCTGTGGCTTCTTACCACACAGCCACCTCTGTGGCTTCTTACCAAACAGCCACCTCTGTGGCTTCTTACCAAACATACACCTCTGTGGCCCCTTACCAAACAGCCACCTCTGTGGATTCTTACCACACAGCCACCTCTGTGGCTTCTTACCAAACAACTACCTCTGTGGCTTCTTACCAAACAGCCACCTCTGTGGCTTCTTACCAAACAGCCACCTCTGCGGCTTCTTACCAAACAGCCACCTCTGTGGCTTCTTACCAAACAGCCACCTCTGTGGCTTCTTACCAAACAACCACCTCTGTGGCTTCTTACCTAACAGCCACCTCTGTGGCTTCTTACCAAGCACCCACCTCTGTGGCTTCTTACCAGACAGCCACATCTGTGGCTTCTTACCAACAGCCACCTCTGTGGCTTCTTACAACCACCGCTGTGGCTTCTTACCAAGAGCCACCTCTGTGGCTTCTTACCAAACAGCCACCTCTGTGGCTTCTTACCAAACAGCCACATCTGTGGCTTCTTACCAAACAGCCTCCTCTGTGGCTTATTACCACACAACCACCTCTGTGGCTTATTACCACACAGCCACCTCTGTGGCTTCTTACCACACAGCCACCTCTGTGGCTTCTTACCACACAGCCACCTCTGTGGTTTCTTTCCACACAGCCACCTCTGTGGCTTCTTACCAAACAGCCACCTACGTGGCTTTTTAACAAACAGCCACCTCTTTGGATTCTTACCAAACAGCCACCTCTGTGGCTTCTTTCCACACAGGCACCTCTGTGGCTTCTTACCAAACAGCCACCTCTGTGGCTTCTTACCAAACAGGCACCTCTGTGGCTTCTTACCAAACAGCCACCTCTGTGACTTCTTAACACACAGCCACCTCTGTGGCGCTTACCATACACCCACCTCTGTGGCTTCTTACCACACAACCACCTCTGTGGCTTCTTACCTAACAGCCACCTCTATGGCTTCTTACCACACAGCCATCTCTGTGGCTTCTTACCACACACCCACCTCTGTGGATTCTTACCAAAGAGCCACCTCTGTGGCTTCTTACCACACTGCCACCTCTGTGGCTTCTTACCACACAGCCACCTCTGTGGCTTCTTACATACAGCCACCTCTGGGGCGTCTTACCAAACAGCCACCTCCGTGGCTTCTTACCAAACAGCCACCTCTGTGGCTTCTTACCAAACAACCACCTCTGTGGCTTCTTACCACACAGCCACCTCTGTGGATTCTTACCAAAAAGCAACCTCTGTGGCTTCTTACCAAAGAGCCACCTCTGTGGCTTCTTACCAAACAGCCACCTCTGTGGCTTCTTACCTAACAGCCACCTCTGTGGCTTCTTACCACACAGCCACCTCTGTGGCTTCTTACCAAACAGCCACCTCTGTGGCTTCTTACCAAACATACACCTCTGTGGCCCCTTACCAAACAGCCACCTCTGTGGATTCTTACCACACAGCCACCTCTGTGGCTTCTTACCAAACAACTACCTCTGTGGCTTCTTACCAAACAGCCACCTCTGTGGCTTCTTACCAAACAGCCACCTCTGTGGCTTCTTACCAAACAGCCACCTCTGTGGCTTCTTACCAAACAGCCACCTCTGTGGCTTCTTACCAAACAGCCACCTCTGTGGCTTCTTACCAAACAACCACCTCTGTGGCTTCTTACCTAACAGCCACCTCTGTGGCTTCTTACCAAGCACCCACCTCTGTGGCTTCTTACCAGACAGCCACATCTGTGGCTTCTTACCAAACAGCCACCTCTGTGGCTTCTTACAACCACCGCTGTGGCTTCTTACCAAACAGCCACCACTGTGGCTTCTTACCAAACAGCCACCTCTGTGGCTTCTTACCAAACAGCCACATCTGTGGCTTCTTACCAAACAGCCTCCTCTGTGGCTTATTACCACACAACCACCTCTGTGGCTTATTACCACACAGCCACCTCTGTGGCTTCTTACCACACAGCCACCTCTGTGGCTTCTTACCACACAGCCACTCTGTGGCTTCTTTCCACACAGCCACCTCTGTGGCTTCTTACCAAACAGCCAACTCTGTGTCTTCTTACCACACAGCCACCTCTGTGGCTTCTTACCACACAACCACCTCTATGGCTTCTTACCACACAGCCACCTACGTGGCTTTTTAACAAATAGCCACCTCTTTGGATTCTTACCAAACAGCCACCTCTGTGGCTTCTTTCCACACAGGCACCTCTGTGGCTTCTTACCAAACAGCCACCTCTGTGGCTTCTTACCAAACAGGCACCTCTGTGGCTTCTTACCAAACAGCCACCTCTGTGACTTCTTAACACACAGCCACCTCTGTGGCGCTTACCATACACCCACCTCTGTGGCTTCTTACCACACAACCACCTCTGTGGCTTCTTACCTAACAGCCACCTCTATGGCTTCTTACCACACAGCCACCTCTGTGGCTTCTTACCACACACCCACCTCTGTGGATTCTTACCAAACAGCCACCTCTGTGGCTTCTTACCACACGCCCACCTCTGTGGCTTCTTACCACACAGCCACCTCTGTGGCTTCTTACCACACAGCCACCTCTGTAGCTTCTTACTACACACCCACCTCTGTGGCTTCTTACCAAACAGCCACCTCTGTGGCTTCTTACCAAACAGCCACCTCTGTGGCTTCTTACCAAACAACCACCTCTGTGGATTCTTACCACACACCCACCTCTGTGGCTTCTTACCACCCAGCCACCTCCGTGGCTTCTTACCACACATCCACCTCCGTGGCTTCTTACCACACATCCACCTCCGTGGCTTCTTACCACACATCCACCTCTGTGGCTTCTTACCACACAGCCACCTCTGTGGCTTCTTACCACACAGCCACCTCTGTGGCTTCCTACCACACAGCCACCTCTGTGGCTTCTTACCACACAGCCACCTCTGTGGCTTCTTACCACACAGCCACCTCTGTGGCTTCTTACCTCACAGCCACCTCTGTGGCTTCTTACCACACAGCCACCCCTACGGCTTCTTACCAAACAGCCACCTCTGTGTCTTCTTACCACACAGTCACCTCTGTGGCTTCTTACCGCACAGCCACCTCTGTGTCTTCTTACCACACAGCCAACTCTGTGGCTTCTTACCACACAGCCAACTCTGTGGCTTCTTACCAAACAGCCACCTCTGTGGCTTCTTACCAAACAGCCACCTCTGTGACTTCTTACCAAACAGCCACCTCTGTGACTTCTTACTAAACAGCCACCTCTGTGGCTTCTTACCAAACAACCACCTCTGTGGCTTCTTACCAAACAGCCTCCTCTGTGACTTCTTTCCAAACAGCCACCTCTGTGACTTCTTACCAAACAGCCACCTCTGTGGCTTGTTACCACACAGCCACCTCTGTGGCTTCTTACCACACAGCCACATCTGTGGCTTCTTACCAAACAGCCACCTCTGTGAATTCTTACCAAACAACCACCTCTGTGTCTTCTTACCAAACAGCCTCCTCTGTGGCTTCTTTCCAATCAGCCACCTCTGTGACTTCTTACCAAACAGCCACCTCTGTGGCTTCTTACCACACATCCACCTCTGTGGGTTCTTACTAAACAGCCACCTCTGTGGCTTCTTACCAAACAGCCTCCTCTGTGGCTTCTTACCAAACAACCACCTCTGTGGCTTCTTACCAAACAGCCACCTCTGTGGCTTCTTACCACACAGCCACCTCTGTGGCTTCTTACCAAAGAGCCACCTCTGTGGCTTCTTACCAAACAGCCTCCTCTGTGGCTTCTTACCAAACAGCCTCCTCTGTGGCTTCTTACCACACAGCCACCTCTGTGGGTTCTTACTAAACAGCCACCTCTGTGGCTTGTTTCCACACAGGCACCTCTGTGGCTTCTTACCAAACAGCCTCCTCTGTGGCTTCTTACCAAATAGCCACCTCTGTGGCTTCTTACCAAACAGCCACCTCTGTGGCGTCTTACCACACAGTCACCCCTGTGGCTTCTTACCAAACAGCCACCTCTGTGGCTTCTTACCAAACAGCCACCTCTGTCGCTTCTTACCAAACAACCACCTCTGTCGCTTCTTACCAAACAACCACCTCTGTGGTTTCTTACCACACAGCCACCTCTGTGGATTCTTACCAAAAAGCAACCTCTGTGGCTTCTTACCAAACAACCACCTCTGTGGCTTCTTACCACACAGCCACCTCTGTGGCTTCATACCAAACAGCCACCTCTGTGGCTTCTTACCACACAGCCACCTCTGTGGGTTCTTACTAAACAGCCACCTCTGTGGCTTCTTACCAAACAGCCTCCTCTGTGACTTCCTACCACACAACCACCTCTGTGGCTTCTTACCACACAGCCACCTCTGTGGCTTCATACCAACAGCCACCTCTGTGGCTTCTTACCACACACAGCCACCTCTGTGGGTTCTTACTAAACAGCCACCTCTGTGGCTTCTTACCACACAGCCACCTCTGTGGCTTCTTACTAGACAGCCACCTCTGTGGCTTCTTATCACACAGCAACCTCTGTGGCTTCTTACCACACAGCCACCTCTATGGCTTCTTACCACACAGCCCCTCTGTGGCTTCTTACCAACAACCACCTCTGTGGCTTCTTACCACACAGCCACCTCTGTGGCTTCATACCAAACAGCCACCTCTGTGGCTTCTTACCACACAGCCACCTCTGTGGGTTCTTACTAAACAGCCACCTCTGTGGCTTCTTACCAAACAGCCTCCTCTGTGACTTCCTACCACACAACCACCTCTGTGGCTTCTTACCACACAGCCACCTCTGTGGCTTCATACCAAACAGCCACCTCTGTGGCTTCTTACCACACAGCCACCTCTGTGGGTTCTTACTAAACAGCCACCTCTGTGGCTTCTTACCACACAGCCACCTCTGTGGCTTCTTACTAGACAGCCACCTCTGTGGCTTCTTATCACACAGCAACCTCTGTGGCTTCTTACCACACAGCCACCTCTATGGCTTCTTACCACACAGCCACCTCTGTGGCTTCTTACCAAACAACCACCTCTGTGGCTTCTTGCTAAACAACCACCTCTGTGGCTTCTTACCAAACAGCCACCTCTGTGGCTTCTTACCATACACCCACATCTGTGGCTTCTTACCAAACAACTACCTCTCTGGCTTCTTACCCAACTTCCACCTCTCTGGCTTCATGCCACACAACCACCTCTGTGGCTTCTTACCACACAGCCAAGTGGTGGTAGTGGTGGTGGTGGTTGTCGCGGTGGCGGTGGTGGTGGCGGTGCTGGTGGCGTTGGTGGTAGTGTACGTGTAAATATATGCATATGGATGTGTAATGATTTCAATGTCAAGGTCCGTATTCTAATGACTGAAGCCTAAAATATTTTGATTGCCTCACGTATTATCAGTATTAGTCTTCACGCTCAAACCAACAGACCTCAAATAAAACGAGTAACATCAGAAAGAGAAGCTACAACCTTATCAGATAAATTACCAGATTTGCGACCATTTAGCTTACTTGCACAACTCACAGCGGTCTCTGGCGTAGGAACAGGGAATTGTAAAACAAAGCATTCAACCTTTAAAATGCATTACAAAATAATTGTACATTCACAGTATCAACATCATTCTACACAGGAAATATTCATTTCATATTCCCATTAAATAGTGCCTTGTGACAGAAGCAAAAGTGGAAGGAGCGTTACGCCCTTAGAATAATTGCGTAAGCCAGATAATTTTAAAGTTGTCTCTGAAAATGTATAGTGGCAGGATGTGTGGGTTTCGATCTTATCAAAACATAGACCTGTTTCTGCTCCGTTACTGGGTGTGAAGATATTTGTAAGAAAAGACCAGGTCGAATATCAGTATATGATGAAAAGGATTCAACTCTCCACGCCCTTTTACACCGGTAAACATAGACAGAACACCGACACAGATCCAGATACGTAGAAATATGCTGACGCATACAAATATACATGTATTGACGGGCTTTGTACAGTTTTCGCGAGTCAAATTCCTTTTACAAGGTATTGATATATAACTTCAGCCTACTAGCTTTTGCTATAATACATTCATATATGTCTAAACTAAATTCCTCGAAATGACAATGGATTTGACATTTGTACTACCCCTTCCTCTATCTATAAATAGAAAAAATTCTTGTTTGTCTCTATTGAACCAAGAATAGAAAACCCCCTCCCCACTGTTAGATCTAATTAACAAAGTGAACTCAGTGATAAAATCTACAAAAGGAGAAGAACATACTACCACCATGTTCTTAATGATGAAATTAACCTCTCTGTCTATATATCTACCCTCTTTGTAATGTTGGCAAATGAAATAAGTATAAGAATGTGCATTGTCCGTTTAATTAAAAAAAATCTATATGTGACTGAAGATTGCTCAACATTTTAAAACTGATATAATACTTACAGTGTTTAATAAAATGAAGTAGCATGAAACAATTGTACTACACTACCTTGGATATCTTTGTTGCTTATTTTGATTATAATCACCCCACTTGATTTATATGGATAATACCATACAAAATTCTGGTGCCTTTAACTTAAGTACCACATTCATCTGAATCTAAATTTTGGTGAACTTATATATATATATATATATCTTTTACTTGTTTCAGTCATTTAACTGCGGCCATGGTGGAGCACGCCTTTAGTCGAAGAAATCGACCCAGGACTTATTCTTTGTAAGCCTATCGGTCTCTTATATATATTCTATCGGTCTCTTATTCTATCGGTCTCTTATATATATATATATATATATATATATACTTTATTTTAAGCAGCAGAAAATTCAACAAAATCTGTTACTCTGAGTTTCTCGTTGCCGTTCATCAGACAGTTTTTGCTAGAATGGAACCGATATATCAATTCAATCTAGACTCTTACAAACGCTACACCTTTAAAAAGAAATGGACTTGTTTGATTGGCCCTTTAGAAAAAACGGTCAATCTTCGAGCGATAAACAAAAAGGTCAAAAATATATGTATATATATATAAAATCACTTATAAAAATTATAAAATCCGAGGAAAAAACCTTACATTGAATAAAATACATATTGACGTTAATGAAGACGTTAATGCATAGAAATTAAACCTGTTATAAATATTACACTGCAATACATATTTATATTAAAATGTACATATATATATCAACATACACAAAAGGATGCGCGCAAACGCCATACATATACAGACGTATGAATATAAATCTAAATATACACATAAATGCATGTGTACATATATTCACGCAAACCATCTCGCACGCAAGTTAAAAATCATCTATGTAGCGATTCTCATATACTGAGTAAGGGGGGAACGAAAGAAAGGAAGAGAGAGAAAAAGGAACGAAGGAGGGGTGGGGAAAAAAACGAAATAAGAAAAAATTATGTACACAAGCTGTGTAACGGCATTATTGGCATATATGGAGACAAGTATACAAACACAAGTTCGAATGGATACATATACATACAGTCGTGTATATGTGTGCTTAAGCACAAACATACTCTCACTTACACATACACAGATACGCATGCTTACAAATACATATCTTTGGCTATACACATACTTATATCCACATTCTAATTTTGACAACATTGCTTTTTTTAAAAAAACATTGCTTTTTTTTAAAAAAACATTGCTTTTTTTAAAAAAATAGGTGCATTAATAAAAATATATACGAAAGACATATAAAATAAAATATAACACCCTATTTTGGATCATTTATAAATAATCAAGGTAATATAAATAATCAAGGTAATCCTATACAATACAATACCATGAAAACAAGGTCGAAGGTTTTTCCTAATGTATATGTAGAAACATAAGTCTTTGCTATACGGATTAAGATCCACATAGCTTGGAAACAAAATCCATCGTAGCGCTCATCGTTCAAGAGTCAAAATCAAAATTTCAAAAATCAAATATACAAGAGAATCGCTACATAGATGATTTTTAACTTGCGTGCGAGATGGTTTGCGTGAATATATGTACACATGCATTTATGTGTATATTTAGATTTATATTCATACGTCTGTATATGTATGGCTTTTGCGCGCATCCTTTTGTGTATGTTGATATATATATGTACATTTTAATATAAATATGTATTGCAGTGTAATATTTATAACAGGTTTAATTTCTATGCATTAATTTATACTTTCTTCATTAACGTCAATATGTATTTTATTCAATGTAAGGTTTTTTCCTCGGATTTTATAATTTTTATAAGTTTTATATATATATATACATATATTTTTGACCTTTTTGTTTATCGCTCGAAGATTGACCGTTTTTTCTAAAGGGCCAATCAAACAAGTCCATTTCTTTTTAAAGGTGTAGCGTTTGTAAGAGTCTAGATTGAATTGATATATCGGTTCCATTCTAGCAAAAACTGTCTGATGAACGGCAACGAGAAACTCAGAGTAACAGATTTTGTTGAATTTTCTGCTGCTTAAAATAAAGCATATTACTCTACCACTGGTATTTGAGTACTCTTTTTTCCACCTTGTTTCACATTTATGTGTTTACTCCGGTATATATATATATATATATATATATATATATATATATATATATATAAAATAATATGTTACATTACTCAATAGTCAAGATAAAACTCTGAGTTTCAGATGCCGAAGTGGAAATCCACAACACCATCTCTTCGGTTGGCCAGATAACCGAAGAGATGGTGTTGTGGATTTCCACTTCGGCATCTGAAACTCAGAGTTTTATCTTGACTATTGAGTAATGTAATATTATTTAATAGATAAATTTCCTCTATTTACATAATATTGAGGTCTCCTTCTTCCTTTTTTTATCTTACCGTTTTTACCAATATATATATATATATATATATATATATATATATATATATATATATATAAACTATCACCAAAATAAGTAGTTTAATTTTTCATTTTATGTTATTTTTCTGATATTAATCTCCTATTTCATTATTGTTATATTTCAATATTAAATATAACAATATAATGTTTACTTAATACAGTTAATATACGTTGTCAAGTTATTTGCAAAGACACTCGCGCACACACAACAGTGCGAAACATTGTATTGCATTCATTTTGGTTTTTGGTTTGAGGATAGCTAAACCTCATTATCACAGAGGATCTCTCATGACGAACGCACACCTAGGACCCCATCGCAAACACTCACCTTTCACCACAGAATCAGAAAAAGCATGAGTTTCTAACAATAACTGACTTTTATAAAACTTTAGTAAAACCCACACTAGATTGCTTCTGCTGCATCTGGGGCGGTACTGCTACTGCTGCTGTTATTACACACACAAATATCTTAGAATCAAGCCAGAACGAAGCCACTCACAGGCACACGCCAGGCTCTAACTCACAGACGTCCCACGTCTGCCTTTAATGCTGCTACTACAATGGCTTCGGCTGCGTGTACCTAGCTGGTCTCGTTCCAAGTCACTCGAATACCCACCAAATTAATAGGCTTCTCATTTCATAATCCTTTTTGTGTCCAAAGTTCATCAGGCCTCATGCTATTCACTATACAAAGCCCTTCTGCACCAGAACGCCTGGAGACCAAGCAAGACACACACACACACACACACACACACACACACACACACACACACACACACATAATTATGATTAAGGGTATAGAAAAAGTCTAACCTATATGCTGAAAAGAGGCTCTAAATCGTCCAAACACTTTAAATCATCACAAAATTACACACGTGCTGAAATCGAGGGAGTAAGCTATTATACATTATGTAGTCGAAAGATACACACGTGTTTTAAACAGGTATCGTTATTTTTCTTGTTTTTTTTCCTTGCATATTTCATTGATAAAGGATTCACCCTAAAGCTTGATCTACCTGTGCCTTTTTCTTTGTTTTCGCATACAATTCACTGTCAACAGCTTTTATCTTATGTTGTGTGTGTTCACATTTTCTGCCTCATTTTTGAAATTATTACATTCCTCTCAATATGTTCAATTGTCTGTCGCATATTACCTTTGTTTCATTTGTGTAATCTCTCCCTCCCTCTCTCTCTCTCTCTCTCTCTCTCTACATACATATATATGTGTATATATTAAAAGGCAGGATGTGTGTGTGTGTGTGTGTGTGTGCGTACGTGAATGTAATTTATGCACGTCCACAAACTAGAACGCATGTCGCTCAAATTTTAGGGGGACATGCGTCATGACCCTAGCTGTATTTTCGTCAACTTATTTTTCCGAGAGGCACAAGCGAATAGCAGTAAAAATAAATTTTCAACCAAAACTTTTAACCATTTTCAAGTCGGAGAAATCATCATTGCTAGCAAACAGGAGTTAAGTCCCCATCTAGCGATGAGCAAGTTTTTGTTAAGACTTGTTGTTTTTTTTCCATCTAGGAAAAAAGTGTTTTGTTTACATACGAGCAACACACACACACACACACACACGAATATGTATGCATACCAAAAACATATATGAAACAGGTGTACGTACGTGCGTGTGTGTATGTGTGTGTGTTGCCCATATATATATAACTCAAGTTATACCAATCATCACTAGAAAAATATGACGCCTATTTTAATTGCTACTTAAAGGAGAACTGGAAGAGATATTTGGATGATTGCTTCATACTTTGGAAAGACAGCATGGATAAACTCCTTGATTTCAAAAGAATGCTCAACAACATACACAGCAATATACAATTCACTATGGAACACAACAGTAAACAAATCCCTTTTCTAGACATCTTAATTAAATAGTTAACAACCACATAGAAACATACATCTTTTATAAACCCACAGATTCTAAACAATACCTATTATTTAACTCCTGCCACCCCAAACACATAAAAATCAACATACCCTTTAACCTAGCGAAAATAATCTGCACTATAATTTCGGATACATAAACTCGAGAACAAAGACTCCTTGAACTTAGATCTACACTAACTAAAAGACATTACCCAATCTCATTAATAAATAAAGGCATTAAAAGAGCTAAGGAAATAGATATACAAATGTTAAGGAAAACTAGCCGAAATACTAAACCAGACTCAAAAATACTCCCGTACCTTTCCACACATAACCCTAAAAACAACGAAGCCTTCAACATCATCACCCAAAATCTTCCCATCCTCACAGCAGACAAAACAATGAGCGAAATTTTAAGCTCATACAAAATTATCAAAAGCAACCGAAGTCACTAAAAAAAAATATTAACCAGCGCAAGACTGTATCCACTAACAACAGAGCCAAAAGTGACAAAATGTGGACGTACTAACTGTGGAACATGCCCCCACCTTCTGGAGGGTTCAGAATTTCACTTCAAACAAGGAGAAATATTTAAGATCAAATCAAATTTCACCTGCGCCTCAGTAAATGTAATATATGTAATGACATGCATAGGATGTGGTAAACTCTATATTGGACAAACAGGAATTCCACTCCGTCAAAGAGCCACTATTCACAAAGAGCAAATCCGCCACCCACAATACAGACAGTTAAAGGTGAGTGAACACATAGAAAGGTGTGCCAGGAATCTTAATCCCAATTTCCAAATATTCCCCTTCTATCAATGTTCACAGAACACCACAATACAACAAAGGTTGAATAAAGAGGCATTTTTCATCAATAAATATCTCCCCCAACTAAATATGAGCACACAACTCAATACAGAACAGCACTAACCCTTCAATTTAAACCACTAACCCCTATACACTCCCTACACCAGTCACATCTCTAAATCCAGAACTACTTACCTCCCTTACAAATAATCTTTTTTCTCAGAACCATCGTGTATTAACCGGTGTTTTCAAAGCGATGAATAGATTTGCGGAAACCATGGTACGCTTTGTTTTCTGACTTTATAATGATCTTATAATCTTCTCATAATAATGACTTTTATGACTTAGTCAGTCTAAATGTATATATTTGTCGTTACCTGTCATAAAAAGCCTTTTTTATTTACAATGTGCATTTTCGTTGATTTTTCATTTCTTAATCTTACATTTCAACGTGTATTTTATATTTTCTTTTTGTAACATATTTCTACTATATATATATATATATATTATATATATATATATATATATAATATATATATATATCTGTAAATGTAATATGTGACAATTATTCGGTTGCCATGATGAAACTCCGAGTTTCGGATGCCGAGGTGGAAATCCACGCCGCCATCTCTTCAGTTATCCGACCACCGGAAAAATACTATGAAAAATGACCGTTTTACAAATGGAAGTTACTGTGTGATTGACCGTTATTAAGACAAAAGAGCTATTTGCATGACTGCTAAGTGAGGTGAGGGAGTGAAAGTAAGGCGGTAAAAAAGTTCACAGTATTGGCGTAAGCGCGCATGTTCATACCTGCACATGCCCGCCCGCACACCCACGTGCGTGCGCCTAAAAGTATACATTCAACCACCCTCACTTGAAACGTACACATACTCACTCGGACCATTCGCCAAATATATATATATATATATATATATAAATGGATGAATGAATAATCCTTTGTTTACCGTTAGCTTGGAAAATTCAATAAACAGTTACCAGGGTAGCAAAATTCACGCAAGTAACAAGGATGTAGCGACCTATTCAAAGATAGAAACTCCGGGTTAATGTGCAGTAATTTGTGTAGTATAAGTAAATAAATGGTGTTAAACGCAGATGCTATTCAAATTCTCTTACTTTCGACATATGTTTCGAAGACAACATTGGTTTTATTCCAAAGCAATCTTCTCATCAGGAATGAAAGAGAGCCTATCTCAACAACAAGACATTATAACAATTTTGATGACTGCATAAATGATAAACAGAACGTTATTAAGTATTTTTTTTAAACCGTTAGTAGATTCGACATCAAAGGCAGACAATAGGAAGAGAAGGGATAAAAAAAATAATAAGTAGAGAACAAATAAAGAGGGATATATTGGTTGAAAATATGTTCAAAGACTTGGAAGTAGATTTCTCTATTGAAGTAAAGTGCAAGTTGAACTAACTTTTCAAACTATAAAGACTGGTAAAATCATTTATATGAACTAAAGGTATGTTTCTGCCAGTGCTTGCATTTGCAAGATCGCTCTAGAAGTGTGTTAACAAGGGGATTCTTAGAGAAGAGAATATGGAAGTGTTCAGAGCTGCAAATGTTACAAAATCCTTTGCCCTTATCATAAGGAAAAGATATGGACAGGATGAACCAATCTAACTTAAAATTCTTATTGTTGTCTTTAACATACCAAACCAATATCTCTATAAATATGCAAAAAATATAAATAAAAATATACAAGAAATATAACTAAAAGGTATAAAGAGATAAAAAGCTTGTACGTGGACACAATATAGAAAGCAAGTTCTATCTGTATACTTTTAGGCGCACGCATGCGGGTGTGCGGGCGGGCATGTGCAGGCATGAACATGCGCGCTTATACCAATACAATGAACTTTTTTACCCCCTTACTTTTTCTCCCTCCCCTCACTTAGCAGTCATTCAAATAGCTCTTTTGTCTTAATAACGGTCGATCACACAGTAATTTACCTTTGTATAACGGTCATTTTTCATAGTATTTTTCTGATGGCCGGATAGCTGAAGAGATGGCGGTGTGGATTTCCACCCCGACATCCGAAACTCGGAGTTTTATCATGGCTACCGAATAATTGTCACATATATTTCTTACATATTTATAGAGATTTTGGTTTATAGGTTTATTGCTTATATAATTTTACATATAATTTTTCTGTATTCTACCTTCCGCCCTGCATTTTTCCCTGTGCGTATATAGACGTGTATATGGAATCTTTTATGCACGCGTGTGAATGTGTGCATGTGTGCAGGTATTTGCGTATATAGATGTGTGCGTGCAGGCGAGTACTGCGTATATAGACGTATTTTACTCGTGTTTTTACACACTTTCCTGTATTTTTGCACTTAGCCCTGTTTTTTCTTGTGTCTGTTCACATATAGACGTATGTACGATCCTTTATGTGCGTGCGTGCGTGTGTGTGAGCGTATATAGATGCGTGCGGGTATGTGCGTATATAGGTGTGTGTGTGTGTGTGTGCGTGCATAAGGGTATGTGCGTATACAGACGTGGCTTACTCTTTGTATACTCCCTTGTGCCCTTTTTCTGTATTGTTACCCTTAACCCTGTTTTTTCTTGTGCTTGTGCGTATATAGACGTGTGTATGAACCTTTATGGTGTGCGTGCGTGTCTGTGGGTATGTATGTATATACATATACATTTGGCGAAAGAGGAGAGTGAGGATGTGTACGTTTTTCAAGTGAGGATGGATAAATGCATACTTTTGGGCGCACGCACGTGAGTGTGCGGGCGCACATGTGTAGGTATGAACAGGCGCGCTTACGCGAACACTATGAACTTTTTACCCCCTTACTTAGCGGTCATTCGAATAGATCTTTTGTCTTAATAACGGTCAATCACACAGTATATATCACACAGTAATTTCCCTTTGTATAACGGTCATCTTTCATAACATTTTTCCGATGGCCGGATAGCTGAAGAGATGGTGGCGTGGTTTTCCACATCGGCATCCGAAACTCGGAGTTTTATCATGGCTACCGAATAATTGTCACATATTACATTTACACATATATATATAAACCAATTTCGGATTTCGCCTGAATTTGACGTCGATGTTATTTAGTTTGGTTTGAAAGAAAGAAATTGATTAGCTTAATAATCCTAACTTAATCCCGGGCAAAGCCGAGTTATACTGCTAATATATATATATATATATATATATATATATATATATATATATATATATATAATCAATTGTAACTTTTGTAACAAATATTAATTTGCACATCCAACTTAACATGGATGTGTTTCTTCTGCCAATATAATCTGTGCTATACGAGATGACTTCTTAGGACGATTATCGCAGCTTACGGCATGTAGAGCAATGCATCGAAGTTGCATGTACAAATTACTATTCATGCTTACATACATGCATACATACATATGTTCACGTTTGTGTATGTGTGTGCGAGTATGTATAGCAGTTTTATCGATAAGATCCATTTGCTGTCACTACCCATTCTGTTAGGTTTCAGAATGACCAGTAACCAATTGCACTGTTGTTAAAGTTAGTAACTGAGTCTTTCCCAATCGCTTGTCAAGGTCAATAACACCATTAGTATTCTGGAGGAGGATGAGGAGGAAGATAATGTTGTCTATAACCGAAGAATGATATTATTTCGTGCAAGAAATATATAATTCGAACGCTTCAACATTTATATGAATGCTCCACACTATGTGGTAGGAAAATAAGGTTATGAACACAGCACACTGTTTTTTTTTTTACTGTTTATTTTTATAAATATTTAAAAAGAAAAAAAAGATAAAACGTCTGGTGAACTGTTTTGTATTAAATTACATTCTAAAGTATTTTACTTCGCTGGCTGAACAAAACTGAGAGTAATCTGCCATAA
Organism: Octopus sinensis; assembly: GCF_006345805.1. Taxonomy (NCBI): domain Eukaryota; kingdom Metazoa; phylum Mollusca; class Cephalopoda; order Octopoda; family Octopodidae; genus Octopus; species Octopus sinensis. The sequence continues at coordinate 167,107,603 of NC_042999.1, read as the reverse complement.
TAAACAATGCACATCTGTTGACCTATACAAAAGTGTAGAAATATCGAACATACGTATCAAGAAAAAAAGATACCGACCTAAAAGTAATATGAAACGTGGAGTTAATTTTTTAAGTATTGAAGGTAAAAATAGTATAAAATAGAAAATAAAGAAATTATACAGTAAGAAACACTCGAGTTTATAAACACCTGAGACTGAATTTTTACATCACAGTTTGTGACATTCCTGACGATAATTTGAAGGATAAGTTCCTGACAAAAACATCCGTTACTGGAACACCTAAAACGTGCAATACATTGCTTTATATTGGCGGAAGAAAATAGCTTTTATTCATTTGTCTAAAGCTTTCGATATATTGCCGACATCTGCTCAGTTGTAGTATAAAGAAAGTAGAGACGTTTTTAACTCATTAACTTTTGTGGTACTTTTGGGAATCGGCTTCGGTATTATATTTCCTTATTTTGGCTTTTCTATTATCTTCTTTTTACTGGGTTTAGCTTTTCATTCACTGGTTCCTGATCTGTGACGCTGGGTTTCTTAAGGATCCAACAAAGGTAGCACTGGGTGTGGAACGAGTTACACTCAAAGTATAAAAGTCTGCACTGTAAAATGTATAATTATTCTTACGTGTCTTTCAACTGATAAAACCAACTGGAAAAAAATGCTTGTTATCAGTTGATAAAACTGGCTTATTGAACAGACACATATATCTAAAACCTGCTGGTCATAGAAAAATTCATTTAAATATAAGGGGTTCTTGGTAGTGAAATATTTGGGAGCTACTGGTCTAATTTGTACTTTCTTAAATTATTTTCTTACGCAAGAAAAACCAAATTGTTTCCCTGTTTTAATCAGTTATCATTTACTTTCTTCTTGATATTTTAGTAGATCATTTATGGTTCCATTGTTACAGTTCTATATTTGTAAAAGACTTAATTTAGGTGGGTTGGTCGATTGGTAAGTTCAATGTATACCATTCTTTAGGAAATGGATTCGCACTAATGAGTAGTTTACTGGTTTTTAAATTTAGGATCTTCGATGTAATGCATATATTACCTTATTTCTGACATTGAGTTCTGTATGTTAATATCAGTCTAACTCGTGCTAATCCCACCGGTACACATTTTGCCTTTTATCCAGCTCGGGTCAATTATAGAACCACTTCCATCAGTGGTGTTGTTCTAATGTTCTAATTTCAATGTAAAAACCTTAATACCGAGAGTTCCAATTAATTCGCTTGAGTTATCGTTAAATACATTTGTTTAATTCACTTTGACGTAAGAAGTTTCAAACGAAGTGCTCTCGTTGATCGTATCTGGTTACCATATCTAAAATAAGTACTTTAATTTTTCATGCTACGATATATCTTTTTTTTTAAAATAATACTGTACTTCCTTAATAATTTTTCATTTTATGTTATTTTTCTTATATTAGTCTCCTGTTTTTCTATTTTGTTAAATAAGGATAGGCCTTTGACTTTTTGTTGTATTTTCATAATTTTTTCCCTATGTTGTTTGGTGGGCTTAACTGAGGTGATTTATTCTTTTAGAGTCGAACCCATTTCCTCGATTCTGCCAATGAGTCAGGTTCGTTGAGTACTTATGATCAGATTTACTACTGTCAAAAAGAATATCTTGGAGCTATGTTTAGTTTGTATATTTCCGCTGATTCATGTAGATTTTCGTCATAGTCAGTTCCTGCACATGGTTTATTGCTTCTATTATATTCTTCATTGTTAATTATATTTCTTCTGTTAAGATATGTCCACTGAACGCATTTCCTTCCGGCCTTATAACCAGGCATCTCATTATTCATTACATAGGGAGAGGAGCAATATAGCGAATTCTATCGATTAGACTACTGTCAGCGGAATTTGACTGGTTTGGAAATTTACGATACATCAGCAGATATAGAGTGTAACAAAAATCTTTAAGCCGTAACAACTGTCAAGCACACGCAAACACACAAACACACACACAGAGCCTCCCTTTCTCTCTTATACACACACTCATGCATATACGCGAAAGACTGAGCGCGCGTGAATACACATATGACGTGTGCGTTCGTAAATTTTTACATATGTTACTGTGTATGTTTGTGTGTGCTATATGCTGTTATGAGATAAGCAAAACAGCTGATAATGTATGCATTCAATTGTCTTACGCAGTCCTTTCCGCTAAATATCTCTTCATATATATGATGCAATCAACTCGCAGAAATGTTGAACATTCTCTCTTCTATATATTTTTAAGAGGAAATAAAACTGTCAGTATCCTTATTTAAACATCACATCGGAAATTAGAATATCTGGGGTAACAGTTAATCAGGACGTTTTATCTGCGGTTATAGCATCCTGAACAGAAACCCTTATGTTTATATAGCTCACCAGGTCAAACCAGAGTCTGCTAAAAATATTGACAGAAAGCTTATACTGCTATTCTAGGCCCAAACACATAACAGACACTGTATAATTCAAGACTTAAATATTTTTATTATGGTAATACATTTAATATACACAGCTCATATTAGGCTGTTGCTTCAAAGAAACTACTATTATATAAATCTATGAGGCGGCGAGCTGGCAGAATCGTTAGCATGCAGGGCAAAGTACTTAGCGGTGTATCGTCCGTCTTTACGTTCTGAGTTCAAATTCCGCCAAGGTCGACTTTACCTGTCATTTTTAGGGATGGATAAAATAAGTACCAATTGATCACCGGGGTCAATGTAATCGACTTAATCCCTTTGTCTGTCCTTGTTTGTCCCCTCTATGTTTAGCCCATTGTGGGCAATAAAGAAATATATTATATAAATCTATGAGGCGGCGAGCTGGCAGAATCGTTAGCATGCAGGGCAAAGTACTTAGCGGTGTATCGTCCGTCTTTACGTTCTGAGTTCAAATTCCGCCAAAGTCGACTTTACCTGTCATCTTTAGGGATGGATAAAATAAGTACCAATTGATCACTGGGGTCGATGTAATCGACTTCACACCTTCCCCCAAATTGTGCCATGGTTTGCATCCGATATACAAATTTACTGTCTCTGTTATGAAAAGAACTTCAGAGACATACGCACATTAATGAAGCCTCTACATGATTGCTAGAAATAGCTTGACATAGTTGCAAAATCCCTCTCAAATTATACCCACAATCATTAAATAAAAAGAGAAACGCGCTGGACAATGAAAGACGGGATTATCACAGCCGGAAGGCCTTTGATCATCAGGAATGACTTGGAGCTAAACAACGACAACAATACCAATAACAACAACGACAATAACAAAAACAACAACACTAACAACAACAATTTCAGCGGCACGAGCAAATGAGGTAGTTTCTTATGTGATCACTTGACCTGAAAGAGACAACCGCCAAACTTTTCCCATATCGCATCCTATTGTCATCAAATAGACAGGACACTGGATAATGTAATACTAAATAGTCCTTGTCTAAATGAAGGCTGAGATGGTCACGGCTGCAATACCTTTGATCATAGATACATCTGTTCTCTCAGAGCAGACTTAGGGCTAAACGAATTCTCGTAGATTAGTAACTAACTTTGATCATAATTTGAAAGATAAATATATTCCGATGCCGTGAATAAAATTTGTAAAGAACGTCTTGATAAGTATTGAGTTAAATGATAAAGGTGACGAATTGGCAGTATCGTTAGAAAGTTGAAGAGCATGAATTACATTATTAATTAAGACTCTGCGCTCTGGTTTCAAAACCCGCCAAGATCACTTTGTCATCTTTCGGAGGTCGATAAAAAAAGTACAAATCCAGGATGGTGGAATGTCAGAGCGGTTAAGAATCGGATGAGATGTCTTACGATATCTGTTTGGTCCTTTACTTTCAAACAGTAATGTCTACATCACTAGTACCAAGATGTATCATCCCAAGTCAGCAGCCTTTCCTTCGCTTGCACGTATGGGCAACTGCAAGTCTTGGTATAAAACCTTTCTAATGCAGTCATTATTAAATACACAATTATTCCTTATTCTACAATTACACTTTCTACGTTGTTGTACAGAGTTTATGTTATTGAGGTTAACAGTCAGTATATTATTACTATTTCTCAGGTTATTGTCTATCTGACTAATATTATTAATGCTTATATTATTATGATCATTACTATTAGTATTATTCTTGTTATTTCGACTTGCATTTTCACTGATATTATTATTATTATTATTATTATTATTATTATTATTATTATTATTATTATTATTATTCAGTAGTTTTATTTTTATAGCGTACTTTCACTTCACAACCGAGCGCAGCTCTGTGTGACTTGGGTATGATCTGTGATTTGTTGTGATGCTCTGATGGTTATTGTATGGAAAGTGTTCTGCGTAGGATGTGTGCAGTGCCTAGTAGTGCAATTTTCTGTATGTTATATGTGTTTGTAAGTCCTGGTGTTTTTGTTATGTATTTGTCTGAATATTTTTTTATCATACCTAATGCACCTACTATGATAGGAATTGTTTCTGTTTTTAGATTCCACATTCGAGTTACCTCTATTTCCAGGTCTTTGTATTTTGAAAGTTTCTCCATTTCATTTAGAGACACGTTGTCATCAGCTGGTATTGATGCATCAATTAGAAAGCATTTTTTTTCTTCATGATCTCTGACAACTATATCTGGTCTGTTGGCCTTAATTTCTCTATCTATGTGTATTGGCATATCCCACTGTATGGTTGCTTTCTCATTTTCTGTGACCTTTTCTGGTGTGTGCCTATACCATATTTTTTCTGTTGTTATTCCATAATGTTGGCATAGCTTCCAGTGTATGTAGGTCCCAACTCTGTCGTTTCTATGAATATATTCCTTCTTAGCCAGGACTGGGCAGCTCGAGATAATATGATTTATTGTTTCTTGTCCATCTCCACATATTCTCTGCAGTTACTTGTTATGTTTCTTTTCATTATATGTTTTTGGTGGGAAGGCTTTGGTCTTGTGCTGCAATTAAAAATCTCCCCGTCTCTGCTTTGAGTCCTGAGCTTCTCAACCATTACTGGGATTTTTCTTTGTCTATTTCTTTTGCATTTAGCTTAGTCCAGTATTTGCATGAAGGAGCTTTTCTTCCCATCGTTCCCTTCTTCTTCTTCTTCTTCATATTTGTTAGGTGGTATGATTTCTTGTTTGTATTTGTCAGCTTCCTTAAATACTGAGAACAGTTTTTTGCTTTGCTCGTGTTTTGCAGCTATTTGTATCAGTTTCCCTTGCTTCTGAAGTAGATATTTTTGCAGTCCTATGGTGGTTATTTTATAGTAGTTTTCCAGCTGTATAAGTCCTCTACCACCTTCTATACGTTGTATATATAGCCTTTCTATGTCAGATTTTGGGTGATGCATCCTAGATCCTGTCATTATTTTTCTTGTTTTCCTATCTATTTTGGTTAGTTCATTTAGCGTCCAGTTAAGGATATTGTAGCTGTAACTTATAACTGGGACGGCTAAAGTGTTAATACCTATTATCTTGTTTTTAGCATTGAGCTCTGTTTTTAGTATTGATCTAACTCGTCTATAATATTCTTTCTTTATTTTCTCTTCCATTTGTGTGTGTTGTGTCTTACCTAGTTCATGGATTCCTAAATATTTGTAAGTTTGGCTTTGGTCTAATTCTCTTATTTCATTGGTTTTATCTAATGTGATGTTGCTACTCTAAACTAGTTTCCGTTTTTTCAGGGCTACTTTGGCGCATTTTTCTAATCCAAATTTCATATCTATTTCTTTGGTAAATCCATGAACTGTCTTTAATAGTGTTTCCAGCTGTTTGTCATTTGCAGCGTATAGTTTTAGGTCATCCATATATAAAAGGTGGCTGATCGTTTTGCCGTAACATTTGTATCCGCATCCAGTCCTATTTAGCATATCAGATAGAGGTGTCAGTGCTAAGCAGAAAAGGAGTGGAGAGAGCGTGTCTCCCTGGAATATTCCTCTTCTAATGGGGATGACTTTGGTTTTCAAGAGGCCCTCTTTTGTTTGGAGCTGTAGCACTGTCTGCCATTTATTCATGGAGTGTCTTATGTATTTTATAATTGTTGGTGCTACCTTGTTAAGGGCTATTGTTTCGAGGATCCATGTGTGGGGAATGCTATCAAACGCCTTTCGGTAGTCGATCCAGGCCATACTGAGGCCTTTCTTCTTTCTGCGGCTGTCTTCAGTTATGGCTTTATTGATCATTAGTTGATCTTTACAGCCATATGAGCCCTTGCAGCATCCTTTCTGCTCTTCTGGGACGAGGTTGTTTTCGTCCAGGTGCTTGTTCAATCTTTGCGATATTACTGCAGTAAGGGCTTTGTACATGGTAGGGAGACAGGTTATAGGTCTGTAGTTTTGTGGTTTTGCTGTTTCATTGGATTTGGGAATTAAGATTGTTTCCCTTTCGTGAGTCATTCAGGCATTGTCTCTGGCTCTGCCAGTATGTCGTTAAAGTTTTCAGCCAGCTTTTTGTACATTCCTGTCAGATATTTCAACCACAAGTTGGGGATCTTGTCTTGCCCAGGTGCCTTCTTGTTGCTTAGTCTTATTCCTGCTATTATTTTTGTTATTATTATTACCTATAGTTCGTTTTTGGATTTGGTTTGCAAGGTTCTTTATATGAGTTCGTGTGTTGAAGCATATTCTGCTGTGTCTGGGGAGAGTCATTTTCTTTTTGTGCTTTATAATGTAACACACTCACCGGTAAAATTTCCACTTATTTCTTATTTTCCTATAATTTTCATTGCATCTTATTCTTATTTTTATAATTTTTATATTTAATAGTATTCTTTTTGTTATAATTATTTCTATTATTACTAAAGATTTCATTATTGTTATTGTTATCATAATTGTTGTTGTTATTCTATCATCATCATTATTATTATTATTATTATTATTATTACTATTATTATCATTATTATTGAGTGAGGGAGCAGTGCATGCCATCAAAGTGACACTGGGGTAAAATATACGAAGCCCAGTATACCCATCATGACTACCCATCTGATAAAGGCACACCAGGCACATGCTTGAGAACCATATGTGTGCGACATGGTGATCTCATAACAAGATAAACAGCGCATGACCTTGCGGGTGGGGCCCAGTCACAATTTTCTTCTGGTTGGGTAACCCATCCCACTCAAAAGGTCCCTGATTAAGGGTTGTCTAAGGATATTGAACGAAACAGCTGTTTCCAGAGATGAATCATTCAAACCCCAAAGAATCCCTCTCAACACACGGCTATGATGCTCCCCCACTACTTCTGCTCGTGATCAGAGATGCACATATCGTCAGCCACTAAGGGACATGCTCAACTGGTTAAGGTCAAACAACTGACAAGCAAATCTGTGGTATTGAGCAGAATATTTGCTGTAGCCCATCTTTTATACCAAGACAAAACAATGTACATGATAACACTTCCAGTCAGTTAAGATCAGAAGCCATGAGAGCCACTGCCTGGTACTGCATCAGGGCATTTATTATTATTATTATTATTATTATTATTATTATTATTATTATTATTATTATTATCATTATTTATTATGGGTTGTCTTATCTTATTTATAATATTTCTATATTTTATTATTATTGTTGTTATATTTATTTTTGTCTGTGGTAATGTTATATTTGTCTAAACTAAGTTGTTTGCGGTAGTTATTCCATCCTGGGTATTAAAGTTAATATTATTGGGGAGGTATTTGATTTTACCTTTATATCCTGCATTTTGTAATGCTTTATTTTATTTTTCTTTATGCTTATTTAATATCTCTTCATTAGAAGATAGGTTTGAAATTCTTTTACTTATATTTAAAAGTAGGGTTATTTTGCGCGGGGTAGTTACTAGAATTGCTTATATATCTTAGATTAGAATTTTCTTTTACATAAGATTCATGGATTCCAATATTAAGGCTACAATTTACATCTCAATAGTTTATAGAATAATTTTCATTTTCAATAGTTATGGATAGGCCAAATCTATTAAATAATTTATGTAAACGCTTTTCTAAGGATTTCGAGACGTCTATTCGAAAGGTTCTTAACTAGGAATAATGCGTCATCTCTATATAGACCTCCAGTTAATTCAGGGAATTCCCTACCTATATTATCTAATAAATAAAGACCTACCAGGTCAGTCGTTTCCGCTGAGTCTAGCGATCACATTGTAATATCAAAGAGGTCTGGTGTGTCTTTTCTTGCCCATAGTTTATCAAATTCAATAGCAGTTTTGCGGGCAGTAAGTATTACTTTTATTTCTCTCATACTTAGATTAGTGTATCTCTTTGCGAAGATGAGAGCACTATTAAGGACTACAGGGTTTATAGATGCATAATAATTTTGTATATCAATTTGAATTAATTTTTGGTTATGCCCATTTCCTATCTTTATACTGGAAAACCAATCTAATGCACCTTGTATGTTTTTCTATAAATTGAGTTTAACTTTATTTCTAATTATAGGTAGGTATTATCTAATATTATTTTACTCAATTTACCTAAGTCTGATTTATTGGGACAAATTAGTCTAACCTGTGTTTTGTTAGGCAAGTTCTCCTTGTGATCCTTAATTGTTATGCGTGGTCTTATAGGAGCAAATGGTTCAGTTTTTTCACCTAAATTAAAATCTAACATAATATTTCTTGCTTCTAAGTTAATCTTTGTTAGTGCAGCATTAGGTACAACCTTACATTTTTTGTTATTTCCCTATAGAATAGTTCATGGTATGTGTAGGTGTCAATATTATATATGTTTCCAGTTTTATCAGAATGTGTTAAAATACCATTTTTGGTATCAAATGTTCTTATAAGTTCTTTCAATTTTCTCTGGTAAAGATTATGTCTGAGTGGGTGGTTCTTAAATTTGATGTTTTTTTACGGTACTCCAAAGATCTTGTTCAAAGTTATCCTGATGTTTTGTAGCTGGTGGTGCTTTTCTAGATTTGAATGTATCTTTAGTAAGTTCCAGTATTTCTTCGTTGTTATTATTATTTCTAGCGTAGCTGTATTCGTTGTAAGTTTGAGAGTCCAACTGGTTAAGTTTCTTTTCATGAAGATATTTTCTCCAACGAATTGTATAGATAAATTCATTTATCCTAAAGATTAATTCCTTAATATATGTGTCTTTAGGTGGGATAGGTATGTCCTTCGGTGACGAGTCTATCTTTATCAACTCCATTTTTCCAGCAGTATTCATTAGATAGATATTTTTGAGGAATTAATAAATAAGTAGTTTGTTAATTAAAGGACTTAACAATATTACATGGAATCTTGCAGTATAGGTATTTGGAAAATGGAGCCTTGCATCTGAAACAATTTGCCAGATACAATAGAATTTTAACATAATTGGAGGCAATTTGTCAGATATAATAGATTTTGAAAATATTTTTAACAGTAATGAATACAATTTGATATGTAGGTGTAGTTAATAATAGAAGGGAATTGAGAATATCTAAAATTAATTCTGGAAGTAAGTTTAACGATTAACAATATATTGAGGAGATATATACAATAAATTTGATATTTTATTCCTGGTTTGAGTTTGATCCAACTGATTTCCGACATGCATTTCAACCCACTTAAGTTACTAAATATATTAATAACTCACATAGTTGAACTCATACATATAATATTATTTTTATTATTGTTATTATTATTATTGTTATTGACTTTTTTCTTCTAAATAACTTGTAATAACTTACTTCTCATATCTACTATATTAAAATATTTTAAAATAATATTCCCTTAGTATATAACTTTAACCATTAATTCATATGTCTGTATGTGTGTGTATGTTTGTCTGCGTGTATATATATATTTATATATGTATATATATATATATATATATATATGCCATTGAACGCCTTCCATCCGGCCCTTACTCTCCGAGAGCTCTCCTTTTCGATATCTCGGCACATATTTACTTCCTGTCCCAGGGAGACATATTCCCTTACTGCCTCTATTTCATCACTGCCGATCATCATTCGACCTGTTGGTACGTTGTCTGACCGCATGAAAAGAGACCACCCGGAAGACCTCCACGACGGTGGAGCTACGATTTCAGGAGGACGATTGGGATCATGTAGATGAGAAAGGCGCGATCCAGAGAGGAGTGAACAGCGTGCTGTGACCAGCGGTGTCAAATGGACGCCTGACGGACTGGTCGGTCAATGTGATCAAGGTGATATATATAGTTATATATATATATATATATATATTTTTTTTTTTCCGTATCTTTTCCTTTCGATAAGGGCAAGAGATTTTGTAACATTTGCAACTCTGAACTCTTCCATATTCACTTCTCGAAGAATCCCCTTGCAAACACACTCATAGAGAGATCTTACAAATGTAAACTCTGGCAGAAACATACATTTTACTCATATAAGTGATTTCGCCAGTCTTGATAGTTTGAACAGTTAGTTTACCTTGCACTTCACTTCAATAGAGGAATCTTTTCCTAAGCCATTGAACATTCTTTTAATCAACGTATCCCTCCCTCTCTATTTGTTCCCTAATTACTATCCCTTTAACCCTTCTCCTCCTCCTATCTGCCTTTGACGTCGAATCTACTAACGGTTTTTTTAAATACTTAATAACGTTCTGTTTATCATGTAGGCAGCCATCGTAATTGTTATAATGTCTTGTTGTTGAGAGAGGCTCTCTTTCTTTCCGGATGAGAAGATTGCATCTTACACCGTTTATTCCTTTGGAATAAAACCATGCTGTCTTCGAAACATATGTCGAAAGTAAAGGAATTTTCTTAACATCTTCGTTCAACTCCATTTATTTATTTATTCATGTCTATATATATATATATATATATATATATATGAATTCACATTTTCAACTACTATTGTTCTGTTAACGATTTGTTTTATTTCATCGTTTATCAATTAACCAACCGTAACTGAGACAAAGTAATTCAAAAAATTGTTAACCAATTAGATTAAGTAAATGAATATAAATAATCCATCTCCACTTCCCGCAAGATTTAAACTACTGCAATAATAATAAACAACGGAGAAAAACATACCACGTTTCTCTCTCTATATATATATATATATAAATATAAATTAGTCTGCGCATTATCCTACATTCCAATACACATATAATACGTATGTACATATAAGTATGTTTGAATGGAAAATATATATGTATATATATATATATATATATATATATATATATATATATATATATATATATATATATATTGTTGTGTTGTGACCCCCTTCGGTCAGACACTGACCATAGGATTGCACCTAGAAAGTTACCCTCCCAGGCACAAGTCTGGGCAAGGTTGTTTGTATGGAAGACCAGCAGTCGCCCATGCATACCGGCCTTCCCTCTCCACATCATCAGTGTTATCCAAGGGAAAGGCAAAGGGGCCGATACAGCTTGGCACCTGTGACGTCGCAACTCATTTCTACAGCTGAGTGAAGCGGAACAATGTGAAATAAAGTGTCTTGTTCAAGAACAGAACACGCATATATATATGCGTATATGTATGTGTGCATATGCATATATACGTTCCTCGTGTGTATGCAGATTCCTTCTGACATAACTGTAATAACTCTATGATATATTGATTGTAAAATTACTATCCTTATAACTTTCAAAAATATCTGTTTATATATTAAATTCTATATTATATATATTGTGAATAACAAAATGCATCTAATATTAATAATATTAGTAATAACTGATTATTGTATATGCTTATAAATGCAAATATGTATGTACATTTCAGTATATATATATAAGTATTTGTGTATATCTATATTTGTATATATATATATATGTATATCTATATATATACAAGTATTTAAATGTGTGTGTATGTTTATTTATTTTATATTTATATTTATTTACAGCTTAACATTATGTACTTTATAATCTTTGACGAAGCCTAGAGAAACACCCAAGTACCTCAATTTCATCTACCTATTACTTCAGTCTACTTTAGTAATAAATATAGAATGAAGTATTTTTACCTCTTGGCTGAAACAGCTCTAAGTTATTTTCCTAATTTATATTCATGTATGTATAATATCTATATATAACATCTATCCAATATCTAACCCATTTCAAAGATTTAAGATTACGTCCAATAGCGGTTGTACATTTGATGATTTTATTTTGTTCGTCGTTTAATTAGACGTATTTGAAATCTTGAAATACTGCATATTGCTAAATCACCATATCATACTTGTGTGTCTTATGTAAAATAAAACAGAAAATTATTCTTAGAACGGTCTTATATGAATTGCAAGATTCCTCGTGAAAAGGGACGAATATCTCAAATTCCCAATTATCATCTTCCGTTAAAACAGACTTGATACTGATATATGAAACGAAATATGTAAATTTTCTATTATAATTCCATTCGTATCTAGTATACCATTATAGGAATGTCAAATAGGCACCAGTAATCGACTGTTACTTTATATTATCGACTCTGTAACTATGAAAAGCAAAGCTAACCTCGACGGGATTTAACTCATAAAAAGCTCCAAAAAAGTGGCATCATTTGAAATGTGAATATCTGAATAACTACATGTCCTAAGCAAAAGAAATTAAATGGCCTTCATGTTGAACAATAAAGGATTTATCCATCAAAATTCGAACAAGAGATTCAGAATGATGTAGATTTGTAACTGATTTCACAAAGCTTCACAAATGTTCAATATATGGAAGCACTCCGTCGGTTACGACGATGAGGGTTCCGGTTGATCCGAATCAATGGAACAGCCTGCTCGTGAAATTAACGTGTAAGTGGCTGAGCACTCCACAGACACGTGCACCCTTAACGTAGTTCTCGGGGATATTCAGCGTGACACAGAGAGTGACAAGGCCGGCCCCTTAAAATACAGGTACAACAGAAACAGGAAGTAAGAGTGAGAGAAAGTTGTGGTGAAAGAGTACAGCAGGGATCACCACCATCCCCTGCCGGAGTCTCGTGGAGCTTTTTAGGTGTTTTCGCTCAATAAACACTCACAACGCCCGGTCTGGGAATCGAAACCGCGATCCTATGACCGCGAGTCCGCTGCCCTAACCACTGAGCCATTGCGCCTCCACGTTCAATATATGCACCGCCTGTGACATTATACACGACAGATCGGTCGTCTAGCTCCAGCATGTCTTGCGTAACGTTCTCCAGCGCCTCAGGGATTCTCTGCGCGAGGAAGAGGACGGATATAGAGCAGTTATTTCACACAGCCCTATAGAAAAAAATCACAAGGTGTCAAGTCAGATGAATGTTATGGCCATTTCAGCAGCACATTGGCATTATCACTGGCATGCCCGATCCAAACTTAGTTTCTATACATTTTGTTAAAATTTGAGGTCATTTGAGCGAGAATTGGCTATGCTTAGACTCCGAAATAATGTCAATTTTAGGGGGACCATAATAACTACCACACACATTTTGTACGACGCTTACGTTTCCACCGATCCACCACCCTAATCAAGTATTTCTAATTCTCTATACTGTTTGTGCAACCACACTAGGCGTTGTGCTTTAGTCCAAATATCATAAATATGATGGAGCGCTTCCATTTTTGTTGTATGATTGAACAGATTCTTATAATTCTTATAATTCTGAGTGCTACATTGAATTATTTTGGGATTCACCTCAATTTTCAGAACCTTCTTCCAGAACAGTACCGTTAGGCTATCATAGATACTGCCTAATGTAATACAAATTAATTTATTAAATGTGTCCTTTCTTCTTTTCCTTTTTTTTAAAAAATAAAAGCTAGCGGAGTGTGTTTCAACGATGATTTGGCTGCTATTTCTAGCAATTCAAGTATCGACATAAAGGCTTCATCATTAATTCGTAACAGCACATGTAAGAAGAATATGTGGTGTACTTAATAGAGATGTGTATTTTTTCAGTGAACTGTATCCAGTACTAGGTTCCAGTTACCAACTCATACTAACTTCACTTACATTACTAATGATCCTTTATGTCATTACTAAACACTGTTGAATTTACAGATATATGCTATAATTATTTTGCTTTCGAACAACCTCTGCGGCCCGCCGCTACTAATGATGATTACCTTCAATTTCCGCTGGCTTCAACTACACTAGGCAATAAATAACTTTTCGTACACATTGAATATGAAGCATTTCCCCTTAAAAATTTTTTCACGATACTCGAACGACATGGCAAATACCTCATGCCAAATTCGCTGGTTAATTTTTAAAATGTAAGACTTTATAAAAACAGTTATTCGGTCGGGATATATTATTTATATCCGGTCTGAGAAAACCACATTAGACACATAGCTGCTGACCGTCTCCTTCAAAATATATTCACCTGTACAAAATTCCGGCTAAGTACAAAACTGCAGCTTACAATTGGAACATTTTCATAAGTTTGGTGTAAACATTCATGCTTGTATTCAGACTTTTAGGTAACCCTTGCTTCCTACATTCTAAGTAATCTAAAGCTTTCTTTTCATAAGCCTTAAATTGCACTGGCGGTTGAAAAAAATTGCAATTGTGTGTCATATACGATGCATGGAGGCCAGGGAAATATGTCCTGTGTAGCACATGTGGTAGACACAGTGCAGGTAAATGGTTAAGATTAGTCGACTTTAACTTCCGTTAATGTATATGATCGACAGATCATCAAAGAAATTTATTTGCGATAGTTGTGTATGTTTATTTACTGAGTTCGAAATCTTAAAGGGGTCTATTTTCCTCTTTTCGGGATTCAGGAAATAAGCGACAAGTTCTTACTCACGAGTTGGGTACTGAAAAATTTCTGGTTTTAAATAAGAGAAAGTACAGGAGAATCAGTTTATGATTTTATTAAACATATTCCCCTCTCAGATTCACACATTTTTGCAGTGGTCTTTCAGCATTTCTAAGCCCTGTAGAAGAGCTCGGAAGGTTACGCCTCCAACCAAAGCCTTTCACGACACCCTCAAAACCAGGAACTTTTCAGTAACCCCTCGTAAACGATAAAATCGATAGATCACCAACGAAATTTTACTTGCGGTACATTCATTTACTGACTTCGAAACCTCAAAGAGATCTATTTTCGTTTTTCCGGGATCCAGGAAATAAGCGACAAGTCCTTACCCACTTAAGTTTGTAGCCGTATCCCAACCTCAGAAATTCATATAATATTTTCAACGAGGTTAATGAGAAATGGAGCAACAATAAAGCACTGAACCAAGTGCATTGGTGTATCCGTTTACGTTTCGTACTTCTACGCTTTGAATTCAAATCCCACCAAGATCGAATTTACATTTCACCCTCATCCGTTAAGACCATAAACAAAATGCCACATGCCATGTACCTATTTAAAACATAAAATTAATCTGGTGGGCAATCAAAGAAAATCAAAGTTTTGTTTTGGCTTTCCTACATCTGTATTCAAGGATAAAGACGTAACGCAAAAATCCAAAAGAACGAATCAGCTAAATGCACACACACACACACACACACGCGCGCGTACGTACATACATATATATTTATATATAT
>NC_042999.1:167079630-167089630 GCF_006345805.1 Octopus sinensis | reverse complement strand
GGTTAAAACATGCGTAATATTTTTAAGCCGGGAAGGGCAGTCAATAGATAGAAATGGTAGAACACGGAATTATCTGCGGATTCAGTCTGAGGTCAATCTATTCTGACAATTATCCCTTCACTATAAGAGAACTTTGCACTCAATCAACTCGGATCAATATTTTTATGTATGAGAAATATAACACTGAAATTTATTGGAGTTATAGAATGGTGAACTTTTTGTGAAAATATGTATAAGAATGTAAATAATCCTTAGTATGAGGTCGTATGGGCTAATGGTTAGGGTGTTGCACTAACGATCTCGGGATCGTGGTTTCTGCTCCTAGGTCGGGTATTATGTTGTGCTCCAGAACAAAAAAACTTCATCCCACGTTGCTCTACGATTACTTCGACATATTGCGTGTGGTACACTGTGGACTTGATGTAGGGAGTGAGCTAACGTACTCACTCTAAATATATCATTTGTGCCAGTTAAGTTGTTCGGCAAGAAATTGCAGAACAGGCTTCCTTGGACGACGTGAGACTACCACTAATAAATCCTTAGGGTTCTATTGATATTTCATGAAACATTTAACCATAGTAACGTGTTTTAGTATTACGTACATTAAATCTTTCCCTAGTATATCTTTCATTAAATTTATTGGTACAGTGAAGCTAGTAGTCTTGCTAATGCGCTGAAACTGCGTCAGCAACTGATGAAGGAATATATGTAAATGTGCGTGTGCGTGTGTGTGTGTGTGAGAGAGAGAGAGAGAGCCTTTGAGTGTTTGTGTTTGTCTTGTCCCTTTCGTTTGTTTGTTCCTGTGCTTAATTTTGATTGTCCAGTAAAATCGTTGAACACCTGTATAATATGACAGTGGAGAAAGTAAAATATGACTACACTACATACAATACGATTCTTCTCCGTACGACGGATTTTCCAGTATAGGCCAATCATGTATCACCGTAAAGACTGATCTCTGAGTTATGTCCAGCCGTTCGACCGTCTACTTGCATGCGATAGAATTGCTCGGTCAAAATTGACCTCTGGCTAAACAACAGCAACAGACTGGGAGATGTGCGATGTCGACCTTATACAAGATCTGGTATCTGAGCATACTGGATATAATTTTAATTATCGAAACTTCTCCTGTGCTTCCTTTTTATCTTAGTTGTTTTCTTGTCGTTCCTTATTCTGTTAAGTAATCAAATTTATATTATTTTATACACTTAACTATAGTATTTGCAAACAACACTACTCTGTATCTAAACAAAATGATTATGGTTTTAAAGAGACATCAATTCTAATCTTCGACGTCGGAAAGTTACTAATGTGGGTGTAGGTGTTGGTGGGGTGAGTGTGTGTGTGCGTGTGTGAGTGAGTGTGTGTGTGTGTGTGTGTTTCTGCTTAGATGTGTGTGTATTCACATTTGTACATCTATTGAAATTATAAGGTAACCAATGCTATGAGAATAATTCGAACCACTAAAACACAGCCATTGACACTCTCGAGAATTATGGTCAGTCAAAGGAATCGGCTTGGAGAAATCAGATGTATATGCAGCTACTGTCGCGTCTAGCATTAGCCAAAACGGCTTTGATGATATAGATGTAACTCTAATCAATTTAAGAATAGAATCTATAGATATAATGACACATTTCGAACATTACAAAGGTGGAAACAAATATAGCAACAAGTGCGGTTCTTATAAAAAAAATAGTGATATATCTAGTATCGTTAAACAGTGTCGAGCAGATAAAACACCAAACTAAACGTAAACAAATACCTTCTTTAGCCATAACAGACTAAAATATTTTTGTAAGCAGCGACTTAAATCATAATATTCCAATAGAGTGACAAGGAAATCTGACAAAACACATTTTCTCTTCATGCTCTCTCTTCTCGTCAAAAAAATGTTTTGTGCGAAATGTGCAGAATCGTAAGACGGACCTGACTTAAGCAGAAAGGTTCTGAGGATTTCTCAAACAACAGAATACAGGCATACCTCGACTTAAGTTATTTCGATTTAAGTCGTACTTGATTATACGTCGGTTTTCAGAAATAATATACGGAAAAATAAAAATCAAGTTAAGTCATTTTACTCGTTTTTGCGTCTGCCCGCCACAAATATTGGAATCGTAAAAATCACTAGAAAACTGTTAGAAGCACATAAACCCATGTTACTGTACAATAAATAGAAATAAAAGCATATAAAATCATATTAAAATACGTACAGTAAATGTTAAGATACACACCATAAAGTAGTGTAGCTTAGTGAATGAAATCATGAGATCAGCTGTGTTGTCTTATTTATCGGTATTAAGGAGCTCGTATTGCACTGTAGTTTCAATATCTACCGTTAGAGGTCGTTGTCACTCGCGATTCCCACGATTGTTTTGAATTCAGATTTGTTTGTGTCTGTTGATCAGCTACTTTCTCATTCTCGTCGATTTGTGACTTTATTTTTTGCGCCCATGGCTCCTAAGAAAATACATAGTGAAAGTGGTAAGCGTCATGAGAAAGGTAAAACGCCATGAGAAAGGTGAAAACGTGTAGTAATTGCACGCTCATTTG
Organism: Octopus sinensis; assembly: GCF_006345805.1. Taxonomy (NCBI): domain Eukaryota; kingdom Metazoa; phylum Mollusca; class Cephalopoda; order Octopoda; family Octopodidae; genus Octopus; species Octopus sinensis. The sequence goes on along the minus strand of NC_042999.1, from coordinate 167,087,077 downwards.
GGATGAGTCGGACAACTGTATTGACGATTGTACATAATAAGGACAAGATTTTATCGCGTCCGCGATGTACGGTAAACACCGCTAAATTGTACTCGTAAATTTAGATTCCTTTTTTTTACTGTACTGTATTAGAAAATAAATATTATTTGTTTGTAAGCTTAAAATAGGTTTTTATTAACCATGTATTATTGAAAATGCATTCATAAATAAAGTACAGAACTGGGAATGGTTATTATCGGTTTAGAGACAAGTAAATTCGGCCCAGCCTAGCCAACAGACAAGTTAATTCGACTTAAGTCATTTTTCGACAAAAGTTACGTCTCCTGGAACCAATTAACGACGTAGAGTGAGGTGTGCCCGCATAATGAATAAACTGGAATATTCGTTCCTCATTCCATATATTCTTTTCTACTCTAGGTACAAGGCCCAAAATTTTGGGGGAGACGGCTAGTCGATTAGTGGTACTTAATTTATCGACCCCGAATGGATGAAAGGCAAAGTCGACCTCGGCGGAATTTGAAGTCAGAATGTAAAGACGGACGAAATACCTATTTCTTTACTAACCACAAGGTGCTAAACACAGAAGGGACAAACAAGGACAGACAAACGGAATAAGTCGATTACATCGACCCCAGTGCGTAACTGGTACTTAATTTATCGACCCCGAAAGGATGAAAGGTAAAGTCGACCTCGGTGGAATTTAAACTCAGAACGTAACGGCAGACGAAATACCGCTAAGCATTTCGGCCGGCGTGCTAACGTTTCTGCCAGCTCGCCGCCCTTCTTATTCTATATATTCGCGTATCTTTTTTTTTTTTCACCCTTGCTTTAGTCAGCGGTTTAATTCTTTAAAGCCAGGTATTTATTCTAGCGATCTTTTTTGCCGAACCGCCAAGTTACGGGAACATAAACAAACTAACAACGGTTGTCTAGCGGTGGTGGTGGGGACAAACAGAAATACACGAGTGGGGACAAACACAAGCATACGATTGGGGTGGGGATGAAAGGTTCCTGGCTTTAAGGGTGCACGAAAAGCCTGGCTGGAGGTCCAACCTTCCGAGTTCTTTTAAAGAGTTTAGAGGACTGCTGTAAAAATTGTAATTAACTGATCCCCCTGTATTTCTCTTTTACCCAAAGCCAGGAACTTTTCAGCACCCTCTCGTATATACATGACAGGCTTCTTTCAATTTCCATCAGCCAAATCCTCTCACAAGCCTTTGGTCGGCCAAGGTCAACAGTTGAAGATACTTTCTGAAGGGATTGAACCTGGAAACGTGTAGCTGGGAAGCAACCTCCTTACTACACGGTCACACCTGAACCTATAAGAAGTTCCTTCTCGAGACATAGAATCATAAGGCCGTTTTCCAGGTTCTGTGGCATATAAAACCAGCCCCACCCCATGAAGGGACGGGACGCCAGTCGCACGCATGGTTACTCATTTTTGCCATTTGAGTGGATTAGAACTGGAGCAACATGAAATGAAATATTTTGTTCAAGAACACGACGTATCGTCCGGTCCAGGAATCGAAATCACAATCTTACGATCATAAATGCAACACCACATCAATTAAACCGCGTTCCTCTATAGTATGCACACAACTGCATCCTAAGACTCTTAGTAATGCTTTATTTCCAACATCTCTAAATAAAGCAATTAAGCTATTTTCTGAATACTGTCATGAGTTTCTTCCATATATTCTTATTGGTGGTGTATTCAGTTTAATTTTCATTTAGTGTTTTGAAGTATTGCTTCGTCCTAAGAACTTCCAGAAACTCGACTTAATGAAAGATTTCAGAAAACAACTTAAGCAATGAGAATGCTTTGACATGTGCAGAAATTGCACAGACTGGCAATGAAATGAACATTTAAAGATACAAATGTTTATAGAATGAGTTTAATATTGTTTATAGGTAATTATTTATACTGTTTAATATTATTTATTGTAATCTATAAGTATTATATTAATTTAGTAATCTGTAAGTAATTCATATTTTGCGGGTTAATTTCTCGATGCCTTACCGAATCTGATTCGGATATTTTATGTTCTACGCTAATGACAGGAGACAATATCTGTGCAACCAAATTTCTGTGGAAATAGTTGAGTACGTTTTGGTTCTCAATGTTCAGTAATGGTGCTCAAATTCATCATAATATAAGTATAAAAAGTAAATGATGAATAACAGGCTCCTGTTTCCATTGTCAAAGTACTTGCTGTTCAGTTTCGAGCTAAAAATTTAGTTCTAAATTTAATGAACTTACATATTTTCCTGCTAAAATTTGAACTGTTAATTTCCTGCTAAAATTTGAACCGTTAAATTGCGCACGCGTGTGAGCGTGTGAGTGTGTGTGTGTGTGTGTGTGTGTGTGTGTGTGTGTGTGTGTGTGTGTGTGTGTGTGTAAAACACTTGTTTCTACTTAAGGCAGAAGACCAGCAGTTCATAGAAATAGGTTAATCGATTTTCTTTTACCCAAAGCCAGGAACTTTTCAGCACCCCTTCGCATATACACGACAGGCTTCTTTCAATTTCCATCAACCAAATCCTCTCACAAGCATTTGGTCGGCCAAGGTCAACAGTTGAAGATACTTTCTGAAGGGATTGAACCTGGAAACGTGTAGCTGGGAAGCAACCTCCTTACTACACGGTCACACCTGAACCTATAGTGTTTCACTGGTAATTTATTTTATCGACCCCGAAAAGTTGGAAGGAAAATTTGACGTCGGCGGGATCTGACCTCACTACATAAAAGATAGAAAGAAATATTGCAAGATATTTTTTGCGAAGCTCTCACGATTCTAACATTCCGACAGATATTGTGGAATGATGTCCTAATCCCATTCTTTCATTTCTGGAAATGATTTGAACTCAACACTTGAAGGTAGTGGAATACAATGTGATTGCTGCTTACAGAAGATAACAGTAATCTGTTTTAGTTCCTATTTACAACCCTTTAGATAGGTTATTGGGAGATAAATAAGTTAAGCAGGGACGCATAGCAAAACTAATAAAACACTAATTCTTGAATCGGTAGGATGGATAGATTTAGAAAGAGGAGATATGTACATAAGATAACGGATTATATATCATGTGTTGTCTTTGAATGTTAGTTGATTTGTTTTGCATTATTCCATCGGGCGAACATACTCAACAAATGAAACCCATGCTTTGGTAATATATATACTTTCAACCGGGTGATCCATATGACTTTTAGAAGAATCGCTGAAGGAATCTATTCAAAATATGTCAACTTCCAAATATCTTGAACTAGCACTATGACCCGGCAACGCCGGGTCATAGTGCTAGTTTGGTATAAATTTGTTAAATTAAAAATTTGGGGTAATAAAACATACAATGACATATTAAAAAGACGAATTAAAATTCCAGAGAAAAATACATAGAAGATAAATATACAAATTTACAAAAATTGACACTCCCCTCGTCAGGATGTTTTTTACACACAACACATAGTACACGGAAACAAATGCACAATTACATACCTGCTACATGTGAAAGACCAGACATTACGTACTCCCAAAAATTCTCATAGATACTGAATGCTACTTTATAGTAAATGGTATGCGCACAGCTCCATCTGGATTAATTCACTTCTGCACCCAATTAAATTTTTCATCTTTTAATTTCTCCCATTCGTGCAAAGCCACATATTCGAGTTCAAGTCCTTGATACATTTTATACTAATTGCTATTTTTTCTTTTAATTGTTATATTACGATTTAATTACCATTTTAATAAAATAATTGTTATATTACGATTTAATTACCATTTTAATAAAATAAAATATATTTAATTACTACTTACTATATTTAATTCAATTGTTATTATTACCTCTAACATTTATTGCAATTTTTATTTCTAAATTTATTATGGAACGTCGAGTGGATCTTATGCGTACAATATATTTTTATATGATGTTTATATATTTATATATTACTATATATTTCTAAACGTCGGGTTTTATGTCTGTTCTGTAGATATAAATGAATATATGAATATATGTATGTGTTTGATCTTTCTGTGGATTTTGTAGTGCTCTTGTAGTTGCTGCTCGCATTGCCTCCCCTCGGATTAAAAAGTGTATACAGCTCATTTGAACACTACTATTCCAGTCTGTTATATATTTTGAGCGTTGTTGTCACTAACGATCTCAAGATATAACTTTATATTTTGTAATATATATATATATATATATATACATCCATATACATACAATAGAGAGATGTTTCTGTTTCACTTTTAACACGTAATACTGAAATAGTGGAGATGATATGATATTGCTGTGGGCTCGCTCTAGGCAAGAAGTTAAATATTTCTTTTGCCCATGACACTACATGGACCCTAAGTAAGGCATGTGTAAAATTTGAATAAAATTGTTTGTGTAGTTCTCAAGTTTTAGGGAAACACACAGACAGACAGACAGACACACACACACACATTCTCGGTTTTATATATAGAGAGATATATATTTGTTTTGTCATTAGCGGAAATTTAGTCTTAAACACAAACATTATTAGTCATAAATAAAATTAATAATGATTGAAATAAAGGGAAATGAATTATGATGTCAATAAATGTTCTTAATTAATATATTATTCCCCTGTTGTATCCATAAAAAGATTCAAACTCGTTATCCTTGGTCGCTAATGTGGTGTACATTTGTGAATTCATATTCCCAAGTTGCCCATGTCAATCTTATTCTTTCTTTGATATATCGGTTGTATATATCAACTGTGAATAATTTCTGGCACACAGCCCAAATAGTTTATTCGGGGCTAATTTAGTCATAATAGTTATAATTCAATAATTCAGCGCTACTTACACACGCATGTTTAAAATTATTTTTATGCCTAAAAGTCTGATATGAACAAAAAAGATTTTCTAACCAATCTTTCTTCATATTCCGGTTGGTCCAGTTATTGAGATCTACTGGCCTGCAATAAGACACAACAATATTCTTTGCATAATCTTTGGGATGTATATAATATAGAATGGGACGTTTTGTGATTCCCGTATTCTGATCCTTTTATTATAAGTACTTCGTACAATATTTAGAGAAACAGATTTTTACTAGCGGTATATTCGTGTTAAATTTCTACACAAAAACATTTGATGGGTATAACTGAGCGATTCGCAAACATGTTGGTACAGTTAATGAACTGTCCAAAGTTAGTTTTCTTTCACCGATATTGCATTGTAACCGTGAACAAGATACTGAACTCTGAAATAGCTCAAAATATCTAGCTCCGACAAGTTTCTACTAGGCTTCCAGAGCTTAAATCATCTCTTACTGTGCATTTGACTTAATGAGAGACAGGTTTCGTCAGACTACCAAGCTTGAGCGGTACGTTAGGTCCTACAGCAAGGTACTTTATTTCATGTTGCTCCAGTTAACTCCACTGAAAATAAGTACCAGTAGAGTGCTGAGGCAGCCTTTTCTCTCTCAAGCAGTTACATCTTCGATATTCCACTTGACCAGTAGGAAGGAAACCGAAGGAAGGAGACAGCTTCTTAATGATACTCGTCTGCGGTTGAAAATGGTTTAATCAATAACATGATACACTATAACACAGTAGTCTTCACTAATTACCACCTAATTGCTTATAGGTGTTGTGCCTATAAGATGCAATTATCTTCGAATTTTTAATTTATTTGCATCTCGTATATATTGCCTATTTTTGTACTAAATTCGATAAGCAAAATTTTTATTCTATTCATAAGTGTCAACCAGTCATTAGTTGTTTTCTCATACATATACTTTCACCAATCATTCCCAGAAATTTGACTTGAAAATAACACATGGAAGTATTGAGGATGTTATGTAACCAAAGCACACTCATATGTAAATATGTATGTATGTATGTGGGTATGTAGCCTGTACTGTATGTGTGTGTACGTTGGTATGTATAATTATATCATATGTATGTATGTATGTATGTATGTATGTATGTATGTATGTATGTATGTATGTATGTATGTATTCATGTATGTATGTATGTATTTGTTGTTTACAAGATTACCTTTTATTGCGTCTAATGGCTCGAAGTACATTTCAAAGAGTGGGAGTATAATTAACATCGTTCATATCAAAGATATATTTTATTGTCGATGGCAAAATCTTTGAGGAGTACCTAAATAACTTGGCCAATTTCAAAGAGACTCATCATTATATTGAACAACGACAAACATCTCCAAACATTCACTTGTTATATAGGATATAAAATAAAAAGTAATTCTCTACAACATGACCCGAACAGGTTGAAACCTCTCATTGATTACCCGGCACCTTGTAATATTATTTACTGCCTAAAACAACGAGCAGACAGAATCATTTGCACACCGGGCAAAATGCTTAGCGGTATCTTGCTCATCTTCATGTTTTGTGTTCAAACTGAGGTCAACTTTGCCATTCATCCCTTCGGAATCGATTAAATAAGTACCAGTTGAAAACTGACGTCGATGAAATCGACTTATACTCTCCCCGAAATAGTTGACTTTTTTCCAAATACTGAAATCAGTATTATTTACCGTTCAACTGCACAATTTATTCAAACATTGTCAAATCCTACTTTACAGTTCAAAAAGAAAAAATATATTTTTTTATTTCGAAGCTATTTTACATTTATATTAGAACCGATCTCGTATTTAGTCAAAAAATAAGATAAAAAAACGATTATAAGATTCTTTATTGGCGCACCGAACCGTCACTTTACAGTTATGACTCTTGACACATAGCTAGCATAGATAACATGTTTATCTCCTAGAATTTTAGATTTTTTATGTGTCATTCCGGAGTTCTTCCGCTAGCTTCCAGATATTTCCTGTGAAATTATTTTTGTTACTTCCGGTTCCGGTAACTTATGGAATAAAACTAATGGCTCCACCAGGGCATCTGATAGTGAATAAGAACGTCATGAGTTCAAATGCAACGATTTGCTTCTCAGCAATTCTTGCCACAACGATGCCTTCATACCGGAAGTTGTCACCACCACGATGTTGGATCACGTTATAAATCGAAATGATCTGGTCAACCTGAGCCAAACTAAGTCGATGAGCTTATAACTCAATATCATAAGCAGAAAGTCTTCTCATGGCACCGTTACCCAAGGAGGTCCGCTTAAGATCCAGTTCAGTTCCCAATTATTTACATTGCTTAGGAATCGATAAATTTCGCTCAAAATCTTATACAAAATCAGCAGTATAAATTTCCAGTAGGCAATTCAGCCAAATGCTATAGGCTAAAACCTGTGTTAGAGAAAGGCAGATGCTTTATATAAGATAACATACAAAATAAGAAAGAAATTTTTGATTCAAAGTGTAAAGAAAATTTACACTTTTACATCCAAAAGCTTTATATATATAGCAATATTGCAATTTCGCCGCAATGTCTCTACTTAATACAGCGAGCCAATAGGTCTTTTGCGTATGTGACC
>NC_042999.1:167064630-167067130 GCF_006345805.1 Octopus sinensis | reverse complement strand
GCAGCGTGGAAGGTGTTTGGAAGCCATTTAAGAAACAGCACAGATGCAGCACGGATTATTGTCAGTGAACAGGTCGCGGTCTTAAAGCGACGAAAATATTTTGACAAATTAAACTTAAATGTTGAAGTGAATCGAACGGCTTTTGTGTGTTTCTTAAATGGCTTACGAACACCTTCCACGCCGCATTTGTTTATATATATATATATATATATATATGTGTGTGTGTGTGTGTGTGTGTGTGTGTGTGTGTGTGTGGTGTGTGTGTGTGTGTGTGTGTGTGTGGTGTGTATGTTTATTTATGTATATATATGTATGCAAATATATATGAACATTTATGTGTGTGTGAGAGAGAGAGAGATAGTGAGGGAAAAGATTAAGTTCAAGTTCATCCTTTACTTTGGAGGGTTCCAAAGGTCGATTTCTAATAAAGCTTCTTCATATTTCATTGGTAGTTTACTGTTTTAAGAATTTTGAGAATATGAAAATGCTACAAGTATAAGGTGTGTTATGCGAATTTATATCAACAAGTATCCTATAGAGACTCAAAAAACTGTTAAAAATGGAGAAGGGATATCAAAAATTTTCAAATTTGAAACATATAGGCGCAGGAGTGGCTGTGTGGTAAGTAGCTTGCTAACCAACCACATGGTTCCGGGTTCAGTCCCACTGCGTGGCACCTTGGGCAAGTGTCTTCTACTATAGCCCAGGGCTGACCAATGCCTTGTGAGTGGATTTGGTAGACGGAAACTGAAAGAAGCCTGTCGTATATATGTATATATATATATGTGTGTGTATGTGTTTGTGTGTCTGTGTTTGTCCCCCTAGCATTGCTTGACAACTGATGCTGGTGTGTTTACGTCCCCGTCACTTAGCGGTTCGGCAAAAGAGACCGATAGAATAAGTACTGGGCTTACAAAGAATAAGTCCCGGGGTCGATTTGCTCGACTAAATGCGGTGCTCCAGCATGGCCGCAGTCAAATGACTGAAACAAGTAAAAAAGTAAAAAAAAGTTTAAAAAAAGTATCTCCTCTTCTCCATCTTTAACAGTTTGTTGAGTTTCTAAAGGATACTTGTTCTATAAATTCTCATAACAAACTCTTATATATTTTGCTTTTCTTACTCTTTTACTCCTTTACTTGTTTCAGTCATTTGACTGCGGCCATGCTGGAGCACCGCCTTTAGTCGAGCAAATCGACCCCGGGACTTATTCTTTTTGTAAGCCCAGTACTTATTCTATCGGTCTGTTTTGCCGAACCGCTAAGTAACGGGGACGTAAACACACCAGCATCGGTTGTCAAGTAATGCTAGGGGGACAAACACAGACACACAAACATATACACACACACTTATATATAGATACATATATACGACAGGCTTCTTTCAGTTTCCGTCTACCAAATCCACTCACAAGGCATTGGTCGGCCCGGGGCTATGGCAGAAGACACTTGCCCAAGGTGCCACGCAGTGGGACTGAACCCGGAACCATGTGGTTGGTTAGCAAGCTACTTACCACACAGCCACTCCTGCGCCTATTTACATTATATTTATTATATACATACATGTGTGTGTGTATGTGTGTGTGAGTGTGTGTGTACGACAGGCTTCTTTCACTTTATGTTTACTAAATCCACTCACAAAATTTTGGTAGGCCAGCGTCTATACTAGAAAACACGTCCACAAGGTCAGTAGGACTGGGCCCGGAACTATGTGGTTGGAAAGCAAACCTCTTACCATACAACCCTACCTGCGCCCGTATATAAGCTGTTTTCGTAGTACTCTAGATATCTCTATATCTTGAATTGTCAAAGTGATGCTGCAGTGTGGCCGGAGCTGTAATGAACTGAATTCTGATTGCATGTGTGTCAAGAAGCTCGCTTTGCAACGGCGTCGTCTCAGTTTCAGTTCCACTGCGCAGCGTCTTGTGACACCGGGCTGACAAATGGCTTGTAGTTCAATTAGCTAGACGGAAACTGTGTGGAATCCTGCCATATATTTATATATATATATTATATATATATATGGTGTGTGTGTGTGTGTGTGTGTGTGTGTGTGTGTGTGGTGTGTGTGTGTGTGTGTGTGTGTGTGGTGTGTATGTTTATTTATGTATATATATGTATGCAAATATATATGAACATTTATGTGTGTGTGAGAGAGAGAGAGATAGTGAGGGAAAAGATTAAGTTCAAGTTCATCCTTTACTTTGGAGGGTTCCAAAGGTCGATTTCTAATAAAGCTTCTTCATATTTCATTGGTAGTTTACTGTTTTAAGAATTTTGAGAATATGAAAATGCTACAAGTATAAGGTGTGTTATGCGAATTTATATCAACAAGTATCCTATAGAGACTCAAAAAACTGTTAAAAATGGAGAAGGGATATCAAAAATTTTCAAATTTGAAACATATAGGCGCAGGAGTGGCTGTGTGGTAAGTAGCTTGCTAACCAACCACATGGTTCCGGGTTCAGTCCCACTGCGTGGCACCTTGGGCAAGTGTCTTCTAC
>NC_042999.1:167054630-167057130 GCF_006345805.1 Octopus sinensis | reverse complement strand
CAGACACATAAGTACAGGAAATTTTTCGATAACTATGATGACTTGAAACTCTCTTCTCTATCTGGATACCTAACATAAATTTTAGTAAAATAGGTTCATACGAAGTACAGTGACTATGGTTTATTCAGAAGTAACACCACCTGCCCACTAAACAGTCAGTATAACACGAAAACCGTCAAGTATGAGGCAGAAATACTATCGGATGTTCCCAGCGAAGCTACGAATGTACAGAGATCTGTTGAAGCTACGGAGGGTTTTTCAAGACTAGACTGAATAATCACAAGTCTTCTTATAAATTCCAAACTTGTCCAAATACATTCGGCTACTGAAAAAAATCAAAACATAACATTTTCTGGACATTACTAGGAAACTATAGCCCAAACCGCGACAGCAGTAGGAAGTGCAGATATTGTTTAATGCGAAGAAAGATTAAAAGATTATCATGCAGAATTCGGTCCATTCAGAGACCCTCTAGAGATTTCTCCACTAGTCCTCATGAGTAGAAATATATATTAGCTAACTGGTTGGTTCCATCCTAGCAGTAAGAGTTGGTTTCAATCCCATTTGAAGTACCTTAACTATCAACAGTTGTTTCCCCACACCAAACGGTCACACGTTTTAAAAAAAGAATCCATTTCCGTCTTTATAGCCCTCCTCATCTCTATCTCTCTCCCTCACCCTATCCCCTTCACACTTCCACAATCACATATACAACTGGAGTGCACTATTGCCACTTCAATGCTGACACACAATGACTAAAAGGACCAATCGAAAGTATGTAGCTCTGCTGGGGCTAAGGGCTACTCATTTTTTTTTTATTCTTGTAACTTTGACACTGATGCTTTAATCTTCTCTCAAAACTATTAACATCTCTCAAAATCGTAAGCCAAATGTGGAGTGAATGTATATGAACAATAAATATGAAATATTGTGTCTTCCATTTCGTTACATATTTAAGAATGATACATTTTTGGACGTAAAAATAAAAATTATATATATAGGCGCAGGAGTGGCTGTGTGGTAAGTAGCTTGCTAACCAACCACATGGTTCCGGGTTCAGTCCCACTGCGTGGCACCTTGGGCAAGTGTCTTCTGCTATAGCCCCGGGCCGACCAATGCCTTGTGAGTGGATTTGGTAGATGGAAACTGAAAGAAGCCCGTCGTATATATATGTATGTGTGTGTATGTGTTTGTGTGTCTGTGTTTGTCCCCCTAGCATTGTTTGACAACCGATGCTGGTGTGTTTACGTCCCCGTCACTTAGCTGTTCGGCAAAAGAGACCGATAGAATAAGTACTGGGCTTACAAAGAATAAGTCCCGGGGTCGATTTGCTCGACTAAATGCGGTGCTCCAGCATGGCCGCAGTCAAATGACTGAAACAAGTAAAAGAGTGACCAGCCAAAAAATATAGTTTCTAAAACGTTCTTCTAGACCTACTCAATAATTAGCTACGTCATTGTTTTGTGTGATGTTTCTTTTTTATCGTACTTGCTGGGTTTGAAAGAAGGGCACAGTGACCAGGACCTTCGTAGGCTCTCCATGACCGATGAGATTGATGGGGTTAATACTCAGCTCTGACTGTTGCTAGGGGACATATGATAGGAAGACAAAACTGCGGAGGGACTTGTAGAGGAATGTTTTGAAGTAGGAAGGACTATACGTAGAGATTAGTAAGGAACATGGAAAAGGGTTGGACGGCATGTAGTTGATATGAGGAGGATTCATAAGGTAGATGAGAGTAGCTGAGGAAAGGTGGTAGGGGCCTAACCCGCTCTAAAGAGCAGACACTTGTACTGAAGCAGTAGAGAAGGTAGGTGTTGGTGGTGGACAAATACAGACACACACACAAATACATACATACGTGCGTACGTACATACGTACATACGTACATACATGCATGCATGCATGCATGCATACATACATACATACATACATACATACATACATACATAGCATAACATAGAACATAATTTCTTGGTTATTAATATAACTTCGGCCTCTAAGGCGGTGAGCCGGCATAATCATTACAGCGTCGGACAAAATGCTTTGCGTTGTTTCGTCCGTCTTTATGCGCTGAGTTCCAATTCCACCGAGATCGTCTTTACCTTTCATCACTTACAAGCCAGTGATCCTGTTCGTTCGGAATAACTCGGAATGTTTCCGCATAGTGGTGAAACTAGTGGCGTAGAGTGTACACTGTTTAGGCGGATGCAGTACTACTTCGAGTTATTCCGAACGAACAGGGTCACTGGCTTCGACCATATTACACAAACCATATCTGAGACAACCCCAGTTGTCTCGACACAAAACGTTGTTTGTTAATTGTTTATTTTTATTCATCCAACCATGTAACACGATTCTATCATGTGACATTTTCCTACTCTCACATCGTTTATCTTTTAGCTTGCACCTATCCATTCAATCGTGCGACACTTTATTGACTCTATCATGCAACATTTTTTAGATATTGCCACATTTTATGGAGTTATTCTTTTCCACC
>NC_042999.1:167039630-167052130 GCF_006345805.1 Octopus sinensis | reverse complement strand
CTGGATTTGCAAATACCTTATCAATTGTCCATAGATGTCCTCATTTTCTTGTATTCTCTAACCTCATCCGTGTCCTGAGGGCTATATATGTGAATAGGAGACTGAAGCAACCGGGTCATTGATGGAGTATTCAAATGGATTACAAACTTGGTGTTGCATTGTTCCAGTTCACCTTGTAACCGATTGCAAGTGCTTCTGTTTTGTATTTTTAACCGTTTTACTGAAAATATCAGATATATCCACTCAAAATCTCATTACCCTTAACTGCAGAAAGCAATACCACTGTATATTTTGTTGAGGAATGTCGTCTTTTAAACTTTTTTTTATGAGAGAAATGTCAAGTTTATTGAGGTCACTTGATTTGCAAATAATATCATTTTCTACTCTCGGCACAAGGCCAGAAATTTCGGGGGAGGGGCCAGTCTATTAGATCGACACCAATATGCAACTGGTACTTAATTCATCGACCCTGAAAGGATGAAAGACAAAGTCGACCTCGGCGGAATTTGAACGTAAAGACAGACGAAATACCACTAAGTATTTGAGATATGTCAAGTTTATTGATGTTAAGTGATTTGCAAAAAATGTGTATTTTTTTTTTCCTGTAGATATTTAACATTATTACTGAATAACTATGAAATTAAATTTCGCAGTTAAAGTGTTAAAATCGCACTTTTGACAAATCCTTATTTTGCCATGTGAGATGTTTCTCTCATCCACTTCTACTTGCCGTTAACAAAGCATGAAGTGTGCTACTTAGAAACAGTTTTGCAGCTGCGGTAAGCTAATCCATCATGAATTGGTATGAAATATAGCACTTGAAAATAGTTACAGACAATAGTAGCGACTAAGTCTAATTTTGAGACTATAGTAGTTCTACTATTCTATAAGGGCTGTACTGTAAGTAAAGAAAAATGGGTATGACTTTTTTTTATGAACAAACATAGGTCATTCAAATTGTTCATATCGGCAGAGTAACTCTTCTTCTTATTCTTTTTCATTGCAGGCAAATAATGGGTTGCAAGCAGAAGCAACGAACCGACATTGAGTTTTTGACAAAGGAGGGAGTGTGGGCTATCCGACATTCCTGAAAGTCTAAAGGTTCTTTACAGATAGATCACCGCTGACAAGAGCAATGTGCACAAACAGATAAAGTCTAAAGAAAGAGAAACAATAACTGAAAAACCACGCAGTGGAAGATAATCAATTGCAACCACTGACCCCAATCACCGACGACTGAACAAATTTATTCCCATTCGATGAGCTTGTCATAGAAGGGGACTGGGTTACAATGGATTATAGAAGATATTGAAAGGCTTTGGATATCAGAAAGTGTAAGCAAAATTAATGGGCATCTCGACAATTGACATCCCATTTGAAATAAATAATGGTGAAAGTCTGCTCTGAGCTGCAGGAAGCGTTTGAAGCCAAAGGAGATAGGTCTTTTTTTTTTTTTCATTTTTCGATCTGTTGGCAGGGTATAAAATGTGACTGCACATTTAGATCCAGAAACAAAGATTCAGTCCTTGGGATAGTATCATATCTCTTCTCTAAGGCCTTAGAAGTTCAAGAGTTAGCAATCAGTACAGAAAGTTATAGTGACTATTCATTTTTATTTATTCATTTTCTTTGGATGACGAGAGCGGTATTCTTTCCTCTTTGATTTTCTGGAACGTGGCTGTAAACAGCGAGCGATGCATCGAGACTGCCTGGAAGCTTAGAGAAGCCACGAAGAGTAATATGTCGAACAAAGAACTGAAAATGAGCGACATTCACTATGACACTACGTGGCCACATATCTCATTGACTACAAATCAGGAAAGAAGTGGGCGCAACAGTGCACACCGGATTTTTTCGAAGAGGATTCACGAATTTCATTCAATGATGGTGCAAATGCATTGCTTGTGGTATAGAATACGTTGAATAGCACCTTTGAATAGAGGAAGAGTTACCAACATGCGCAATCTGAACGACTTATATCAGTTTTAAAAAAGGGTCAGCCTGTCTTTGCCTTACTTTAGGTTAAATCCTCGTATTCGTAACAGTAATATTTCAAAGTAATTTCGGGAGAGATGAGTCGATTACATCGACCTCAGTGCTCGGCAGGTACTTATTTTATCAACCCCTAAAGGATAAAAGGCAAAGTCGACCTCGGCGATATTTGAACTCAGAACGTAGAGACAGACGAAATGCCACAAAACATGTTGCACTAAACATTTTGCTAACAATTCTGCCAGCTCACTGCCCTAAGCATTCCTATAATATTGGTTTCAAATTTTGGCATAAGGCCAGCAAGTTCTGGGGAAGAAGTATGTCAGTTACAAAAACTTCAGTGCTCAACTGGTACTTATTCTATCGACCTCGAAAGAATGAAAGGCAAAATTGACCTCGGAGGAGTTTGAATTCCTAACGCAAAGTCGGAGGAAACGCCGCTAAAAAGGTATATTTAATTTGTGAAAATATTTCGAAATCTTGTTTACGCTTTTACTCTTTTACTTGTTTCAGTCATTTTGACTGCGACCATGCTGGAGCACCGCCTTTAGTAGAGCAAATCGACCCCGGGACTTATTCTTTGTAAGTCTTGTACTTATTCTATCGGTCTCTTTTGCCGAACCGCTAAGTGACGGGGACGTAAACACACCTGCATCGGTTGTCAAGCAATGCTAGGGGGACAAACACAGACACACAAACACACACACACACACACACATACATATATATATATATATATATATATATATATACATATATACGACAGGCTTCTTTCAGTTTCCGTCTACCAAATCCACTCACAAGGCATTGGTCGGCCCGGGGCTATAGCAGAAGACACTTGCCCAAGATGCCGCGCAGTGGGACTGAACCCGGAACCATGTAGTTGTTTAGCAAGCTACTTACCACACAGCCACTCCTGCGCCTATGTTTGTTGAAAAATAATTAGATCTATTTTCCTACTAACATGAAGCATCTTAAAAGTTATTTTTAAAAATTACACTCAATGAATTAATAAATAAATTGATTCCGAACAATTTCTTCATAACATTATTTTAGTCGTTCATAGGATTTTAATATTCGATCAAACTGTAATTTCTCCACAAAAGCACAAATCATTTTAGAGAAGCGGAGATACAGTAAAAACATTGACTTCGATTTAAGCTGTGTTTCTATTTTGCATATAAATGTCCATTAGACAAAATAACAAAGGAGGGATAGATTTTTCTCTTGCGTTCCTCGAGGGACTGGAATGCCGCTGCTCTTCCCGAAATGTCACATCCGATTCACTTGTCCATCATGACTACACTGCAACCAAAAACAAACAAAATGCTCATGGTTTGAATATGTGACACCATATTGATTAATGGAGAACTCTCTCGCGTTCTAAGATAAAAATATACAATGTTACGTCTCCCTTTGAGTAACCAAACCTTTGTATGAGTAAAATTGTTAACAGTGAAGTTGTATTATTATTTATTTTGTTTTGCTTCTGAGTTAAATCCTCCTTAATTATAAGCTTTCTTGACAATTTATTTTTGCAAAAGGTGAACGTTTGACTAATTCTTTGGTCGATGTTTCAATAGAAACCTGTGATTTATTTTAATTATATTTTAATCTCATTTCATGGAGATTAAATGAGCCAAGAAAACATTGAGTTACCAGTTCGCGAGGATTAGCTTACCATAAGATTGTTTGTAAGCTACAAACTTTGTTTTGTTAATAACGAGAAGAGGTGAATGAGGGAAACATCTCTCAAGGCAGAGCGCTGACTTGCCAAAAATATGGTTTTAAAAATAAAACAGAAATACTTGGAATCGGTCACAAGCAGAACTGAAGCAATGCAGAACCAAGAAATGCCTGTTATCTATGCGAACAATAGTGCTTATTTAATAAGAACAAAACTGAATATCTCCTCCCTGTTAGACTGAATAATAAAATACACTTAGTAAATGGAAGCAAATAAATACAATCTAAAATTCGCTCAGGTTTTATAGATAACTAGCAGTATCGCCCGGCGTTGCTCGGGTTTGTAAGGGAAATAACTATATAAGCATTTTTAGAGATGTAAAGTATAATAGCCATCTCAATATGGCTAACCACAAAGGGGGTGGTGTTACTGTAGCTTTTTTCGTTCTGAGATTTAATAATAAATTTTTAGAGAGTTACTTCCCTTATATATGCCAAAAATGCATTAAAAATGGGGAAAATTGATGGTAATTTTTTTTTAAATCGTAGACTCATCGTAGACGCGCGCTAATACCCAGAAGGGCTCGATATGAATCACGACTATAAGATACCCGGTTTGGGTTAAACTGCACCGCAAAATGTGGGAGTAGTTAGGAATCTAAATCGTAGGAGACAGACAGCACACAACCTCACTTTTATATATAAAGATTATTCTTCATTTACGATTTACGATGGGATTCATGTTAGGCACTGGGCCTGTTGTGTGTAAATGCAAGTTTACACAGGTTTTGTGATCAGCACCAAACTGAAACTCGGCAGCAAAAAGAAATTGGCGCAACAGAGGGTTTTTGTACGCTTTTACTACAAAATAGTAGAGGAATCATTGCATATGGGTTGTATTTTCAAATCGATAACGACGAAGAAATGAATGTAACACTATCCTTTCTATCTTTATTCATAATACGGAATGAAAGGAATGTTCGAATAGAAAGAAAATCCCTGATTTACGGCTGGGTTCCTTTCTAGTAGTAACACTATTTTTCACAGTGAATGTAGCAGACTTATTGATACAAAGCGGTTCGCCGTGAACAGTACGTCGTTTATTTAGCCACAGTATATTTAGGACTACATTATCTAATGTGACTTTTTCATTAGAGTTGAGTATAATTTGAAGGCGATTTGGCTTCCATTTCTGTAAGGTCAAGCGACCACGAAGTGGTTACTTTGTTGGTTCGTGTTAAATATGTAGAATAAAAAGGCATATGAATATATTTCAACTGCGAAACCCAGATATGAAAGACATTTGAAATATTTAATATATAGGCGCAGGAGTGGCTGTGTGGTAAGTAGCTTGCTAACCAACCACATGGTTCCAGGTTCAGTCCCACTGCGTGTCCTTGGAATATGAGCGCTCTGCAGATGGCCAGCTTTACGTCGACGATTTACAATATCGGCCCAGACAGAAGCGCCTCAAAATTCAGAATGTGTTGCTAGTGTGATGTACACAATATAAGAAAGTAGGATTTATCATAACCCGTACGCTGAACTATAGAAAATAGACACTTATTAGAGTTCAAATATAGACGCGTGCACTCGGGCAGGATACAGATTCCCATAGATATAAACGGCACTTCAGGTGGGTCATTTACATCACGTGTCGTGACCCATCATGACACCTGACGTCCAACAAGTACTGAAATGGCCATTGTGCTTATTGGTGAAAATGGAGCTTCCCACGAAACTAGAAATTTTATAATTCACCCAAGAAACGTCCCACGAAGAAGGTTTCATTTATGCTGTACCATCTTGATCTAATGTGTCACCCTCTTTTATTTTTCCATCGTAAGCTTGGTGCCATAACGATATGCGACGTTTTGAAGAACAACAAACTGGTGTTCGAAATAATTATACAGGAGTTCCGTTGTTATTGTTTTGCGTATAGAAGCGGTCTCTTGTGATTCAAAGGGCAGGAAAGCCTATCAAAAATACTTAGTCGACATATACATCAAGGATGAAAGATCCCGTTTACAATTCGTAAAGAAAAAAACAATTTCAGTTGGGAGTTGAATACTACAATGGGTTGATTGATTAACATTGCACCGTGAGAACATAGGAATTTAGAACCTGAAACAGCAATCATACTTTCTTTTCCATTCATTGGAAGCCCACGTAACTACTTTCAAGATATTATTGTAATGGTAGCGAAATATCGACCTTTTTCCAAAATGCTTACAAATAATAATCAATCTAAAAAGACGTGAAACTGAAATCGGCCAAAGTTAAAAGCTAGCGCCACGAAACCCGATTTTCCGAGTTACAGAATGATATAAAGAAGAAGCATGTTTTAAAACACCAGTAGCGAACTTTCAAGTGATAGAATTTCAGAAATTAGGTTTTTCACATTTCCATATTCCAATTATTCTTTAAGATGAAGATAAAGCAAAAAATCAAGGAGATATTTACATATTAGTCTCCGTAGAAATTTTTGAATGGAAACGAAGTTAGGCAAGAACATAAACCTGTGAAGAAATTTAAAATACAAGGACTCTGTGGTGCTCACTATACACCATTTTCTTGCATAGAAAATGAATCATATCAAAATAAATTTCCCTAAAAGCTCCCCCAGAAGAACCTGTTTAAAATGTATATATCCTAGATATCGCCGATGCAATAGCTGAGTTTGTGTGCAAATTAGATGCTATTCAATTGATAATCGCTATGCGGTACCATTTAATAGTATTTCTTAAAGTTGATTTCGTGAAAAAATTTGGTGGTTCCTCGAGATAGGATAGAGTGGGTATAAAATTCAACACCAATTTTTCTTTTCTTTTGTATGTATTTTGTATGTATGTATTCTCGCTTGTATTACTTAATGTCTTATAAAAATTAGAATGACAGTGGTTGTTCGTAAAATGTAGATACCAGTACCCCATATTTGCTTTGGCGGGTAATGGTGGAATCAGAAGGGTTTTACAGCAAAGTAAAAGATCGGCAATCATATAACGCATCTCTCTGCTGGAAAAGTATCGCCGTCATATTTATCGTGGTATAGTTTTGTCTAACGCGCCTGCTAGCATTACACTGGCTGTTAATAATAACGCATCGAAATTCGTACAGTGGATTTGAACTCACCTTCCATCAACAGGCATTATCCATTCAGTTGTTGTGACCCTACAATTTATAATGGAAGTGCTAATTATAGCTATTAATATACAATTTATATCCCTGTATTGTTGACGTTTAGCCCAAATTCAGTCTTTACTGCGCAGATCTACAATCAAGCGTTCCAGCTCCGACCATCGCCTCTTTCTATATGTCGAAGATTACGTTATTCTATAAGCGACTCCAGTTTTAAGTTAGTAGATTTTCAGGTTTAAGAGAAATTTGTCAGCTATTTCAACCACCGCTCAAAACAGGCATGAACAATTTTTCGGGAATCGGTTCACATCATACGTAGCTCATCATTTGGCGGGCCACACTACCAAAAGAAAGTCAAGGTAATGCTTTCGTTACGCGGAACCGCGAGCTGCTATTTGCCCATGACTGACATAAAGACTCTATCATTGGCTTGTTCGTAAATGCCCTCCGTATAGTGTATTGATTAGAGAACAAGAATTAGCCGCTAAAGCACCAGATAGAATTCGAGTCACACCGAAGTTAACCTTGTCTTTCATACTTTGAGTCGCTACAATATAATGCCAATCGGCTTCGGGGGTAGAGGGAACTGACTGACCCTATCCCCTCAAAATTTCTGGTTTTATGCTTAAACTAGAAACTATACACTGAATCGATTTGGTAAGTTTGGTAAGCGCCCCATATGTCATAAATGTTGAATCTTCGCCTCCGACGAATCAAAGATACATATAAGAACATGCCTTATGCATTATGTTTTAATGTTAAATCGTTATTTGATGGAAAAGGTATAGCGACCATGACTAGTGAGTCATTGAGGATAAGCTTAATTTCAAGTCTAGGAAGAAATTTAGTAATGAGTGGTAGACATAGTCAATAGTACAGTTTAAGACCTGGTACCTTTAGATGCTTTAGCAGAGTCCAGTGTATTGCAAGCGTTCGGGCAAGGTCTATGGTTTGAAGACCCTTTCTTCTCTCCTTCTACCAATCTCGGAGACCCTATAATGGCACGTGAGCACATACAGGTAAAAAAACATTATTTTGGTGATTGGAAAGGTGTTCGAGGTAAGTTACACTGCCGCGTGAAAAGGGTGGAAAATTTTATATGGGTATTGAGATCACAGGGAGTAGTCGGGGTGCGATAGATAGTACCAGTTACGCACTGGGGTCGATATAATCGTCTTAATCCGTTTGTCCTCTCTGTGTTTAGACCCTTGTGGGTAGTAAAGAAATAGGTAAGGTGAGGTGAGGCGTTTAAAGTTATAATGTTGAATTACGCAGTTTGAACATGTCATAAAGTTATCATTTAGCAGGAAGGAACTTAACTGAAGTATTTTTATTTTATCTTCAACACCTAAATTCAAATATTGCTGATCTGCAAAACAAAGCATTGAATAAACACAGTTACATACCGAAAATAAATAAAACAATAAAATAAAGCATTACAACTTTTAAATATCTCTTAACTATTGATGGACTCTTCCGTCGGTTCTGACGTCTCAGTGTCCAGTTATTCGATCGTGTAAAGTGGCCGAACATTCCGTAGACATACTATTCGCTGAATCAACTTGACACTGTATGACAAGGATACAATCCATTTGACAGGCTTCTATACAGTTTCTTTCGCTGGAAATTCATTCACACGTCATCAGTCTCCCCGAGGTTATGCTAAAAGCACTTGGTCAACATACTACGCAGCGAGATCGAACACGAGACTTCATGATTGCAAAGTGAACGTCTTAACCACATGTAACCTACGTCTAGTGACTCTGGCGCTTCTTCGACCATAAATTTTCCTAAGTTATACATGAAACAACATTTTCTACAGTCCAGTAGTAATTGTGCTTAACCAATATTGAGTGCTGCGAGACATTCGGAATATATTGCAAAAATATTAAGAAATAGCTGGAGCTCACTATTAAGGGGCTCGGTGTTGGTTATTTGTGAGTATTTAAAATTGAAAATGAATTCTACTTGTAATTTGATATGATATTTGAGTTGAAATTCTGCCTAGTTCATCTTTGCCTTTCAAACTTTTGCGGTTGATAAAATATGTAATCAACTAGCCTCAACCCTCCCTAAAACTTCAGATTTTGTGCCTGTATAGCTTCTTGCTTACTTCCATGCACTTGCTTGATGGGGCTGGGTTCATCCCAGGTTAGTGGTTTTAAAGACGTCCTCATTCATAGAGCCGACTAGGTCCACCAGTGCTCTCCACAGCTGCTGTGTGGAAGGAGAGTAAAGCCCTGGTAGGATGATCTAGCGGGAGACGGAAGACATGTCCGTACCAGTGCATGTGACGGATAGTTATGAGGTGGGAGGCTGTGGGATAATGCGTGTGCGCACGCAGTTTTTATTAGAAACGTGGTGGTATCATCTGATCTTCTTGATGGTTCTCAGAGATTTGTTATCGAAGTCATCGATCCTCTTTGCCACGGTTTTTGAGGGTGGTGGAGCTATAATAGAAAGAATATAAGAGAATATTTGAGTTACCATTAGCTTATGTAGGTGTAGAATCACAAGAGATGAAAGGAAATTCATTGACTTATTGTAGGAACTGAACTGAGAGATTGATACATCACTATATAGATGTTAGATAATAATGTACAGTGCATCTCGTAATGATGGGACACATTTTAAACGGAAGCAACTTGGACTGAAATAAACATGGGCGAATATCTACGAACTTACATTAAATTACAAATATAATGTGATACCCTGTGTATAGCGGTATATGAGCAGAGCTTTAGATAAGAAGATAGTTTTAAAAAGCAGCAGTTTCAATAAGCAACTACTCAGTACCCAAGGGAGAACCCTACCCTGTCTCCTTAAAATATGCGATATTGAAAATGAGCAGTTAAATGGGCAGCGAGTTTATATAACTTATTCCCAATTATCTTCAACTTTGTCGGGGTTCAATTTGGAATCATCAAATAAATAAATAAATAATAAAAGCAATGATACAAATCCACTCAGTTCTTGATTTTTCATCGCCTATATATAAGAAAATAAGAGATGATAAGATTTTTCATCAGATTTAACAAGGCCATAAAGTAAACGACCAAGAAAATAAAACTTATGGAATACACTGGTAGTTGAAATAGTAAGAAATTCTAGTACTTTA
Organism: Octopus sinensis; assembly: GCF_006345805.1. Lineage (NCBI taxonomy): Eukaryota > Metazoa > Mollusca > Cephalopoda > Octopoda > Octopodidae > Octopus > Octopus sinensis. Next base: position 167,042,196 of record NC_042999.1, on the reverse strand, counting down.
GAGGGGTAAAATCCAAGACATCTACTTCTTAATTCTACCTCACAGAGTATCAAAGTTTTTTTCTGATGCATATTAACCTCCATTTTATGAATTGTCATTAACAACAATGACTCACTTAACTTTCTAATTCATTTCTATTACCTTTCCTCATCAGTCATAATGAATTAAAATGTTATAACGCAGAAAACTATATGGTACATCATTATATAATTTTATCGGGGTTTTGATTATTTTCAACTGATATGTAGCTCACCTTTCTCCACACACGTAAATATTTATTTTTTCCTTTTTTTTTTTTAATTTTGCATCAACACACTCAGCAATCGAAGCGAAACAACTCTGAATATACGAAAATATGAGTTCCTAAGTTATTTCCCTTGAAAATTATTTATACTATGTATGTGTATATATATTGCATTTAATAGTGTATAAAACGACGTTTTTTTTTTAATAATAATAATAATAATAATAATAATAATAATAATAATAATAATAATAATAATGAAATTATTGTATACAGTGCTCAGGTGCACCACAACTTGTCAGAAAGTGCACATAAAGTACATGCAGTAATGTAAAAATGTCTGGAAAGTGAACAGTGTATGAGTCAGATACATGCCTGTGTGTGTATGGAGGGGAGAAAATCAGGTGTAGTGTTGGCGAATCTCAGAAAGCATGGAAGTTTTGAAGGATGCAGTGCTCCGACAACTAACAACCGATGCCGGCAGTTTGTTCCACGCTTCAGCAACTCTCAGCGTGAAAAAATGTTTCCAAAAGTCATGGGAGCTGTGCTGTTTTCTGACTTTGTAAATATGTCCACGGGTGTTAGATGGGTGGAGTTTGAAAAGGTGCTCAGAGTTATTGTTTGTACGATGGTTGATAATTTTATGGGTGTCTGCCAAGTCAGCTGCCAGACGTCGGTGTTTCAATGTGTCCATGTACCCAAAGATTCTCCAGCGTCTAATTTGGTTATATTATGAATACGAAACCGAGCGTCATAGATTAGGATTCCAAATGAGTATAAGTTCCATGGCAACAATATTGAAAGCAAGCCAAATTTTTACACCCTGTTAGCACAATCTTCAGAAAGCAATCCCTTGCAGAGCCTTGGCGGTTATGACTGAAGGTCTCGCCTCTCTCTGTACCTCTTTCCCTTGTGCACCTGATATATATACACCTGATTTAATGACTTCTTTACTTTGAAGAAATATGTTTTATCTCATTTGTGTAACAAAAATATATATGTATTCCTCGAAAACGGTCGGTTTTCTGCGAAGAGTGAACAACGAAATCGTGGCAGTGATGAGCCACCTTCGTGGATGATCGTGGAAACGGAAAATATCAGCTCAAGAAATACGAACTTCAAATGCTGAGTGGTAGTCTCCTGACAGCTTGGGGGAGTGTCTTCTACTATAGCCTCGGACCGACCAAAGCCGACCAAAGCCTTGTTGATTTGGTAGATAGAAACTGAAAGAGACAATTCGTGCGGTGAAACCACACCTCATCCCCTGCTTCAAAGAAAGCAAAGGTCGTTTCCTCAGCACAGAAGGCGATGCACTCAGTTTTCTTTTTTCGGACGCAAAAGGCATTGTGCTTATTGGTTATCTTCTTACGAAAGGCTACGAAGACGAGCACCCAGGAAAACTAATTAAAGGGGTCTTGATTCACCAGGACAATGCTCCAGCACACACACCCAGGGATTCAGTGGCTGCTGTACGTGAGGGTGGTTTTGGTTGATTTTCCTCCCTACTCTCCTGATTTGGCCCCATCTGTTCCCGAACATGAGAAAACACTCGACTGAGAAAAGGATATGGCAGTGATGATGACCTCATATCTACCGTTGATAACTTTTTTGACGAATAGGATGAAAGTTTCTTCAGCATAAGGATCGGTATTTCGTCTGCCGCTACGTTCGGAGTTCAAATTCCGCCGAGGTCGACTTTGCCTTTCATCCTTTCGGGGTCGATTAAATAAGTACCAGTTACGTACTGGGGTTGATATAATCGACTTAATCTGTTTGTCTGTCATTGTTTGTCCTCTCTGTATTTAGTCCCTTGTGGGTAGTAAAGAAAGAGATACATGTACATAGGCACGCGCGCGCATATACACACATATGCTCATTAAAGATGTGTTAAATTTCTTTATCTTTTTATTTAGATTATAATTTACTCTTCGCCAAACCCCAATTACGGTGTCGCCGTCGTGAAACCGGGATTTTCTATGCTTAAAGAATTCCGGCATTCGTCTGGAACACGACAGTGTTGACAGCCCAGTATTCAGGTTGCGTGCTTCTCTAGAAATACCCTATCTTTACACCATACCAGGACCCAAGATTGTTTTGCTCAAATCTAAATATACACTTGGTATATTCAAACACACACACACACATATATATATATATATTATATATATATATATATATATATATATAATATATATATATATATATATATATATATATACATATACATATATTAGTGACATCCTGTACCCATATATGCATGTGTATATGTGTATATATATATATATGTGTGACTGTGTGTGTGTGTGTGTGTATGTGTGTAAT
>NC_042999.1:166984630-167027130 GCF_006345805.1 Octopus sinensis | reverse complement strand
TTTTTGAATGACAACATGAAATGACACGCACACTGTTAAAGCTTTCTCATTTCCTAGATTCATTTGCTAATATTGTTTGTTTTCCTTTTCCTTCTTTTTTTTTAAATCTTCATTCAATCGATTTGTAACGGATGATCTGTCACTGCAAATATTTCCGACAATTACTTCACCATCAATATACTTCCGTTCCTCTTTGACTGCTCTCAACCAGTAAATCCACGCAAAGTATATTCCTTCGTTTGATCAGATATTCATTTTATTTTATCCTCGTTGACTATTCCTCTCCAAAATCTCAATTTCCATTTACTACCAACTATTTCTGTGTTGATGGTTCATAGATTAGATCAACGATTTTAGTCTGCACATACGACGCATGGTCGTTCTGATTAACTGATTCTTCATTTCGTTCAGCATAATTATGTGAGAATTAGTTTTCTATTTTTGAAACAAGCCAAGTCGAAGAAATATTCATATCGCATAAATTTGGATAGAGATGATTCATTGATAGAAGGTTCATTCGACTTTTATAGTGCAGCACGGTAACTCATTGAACTTACTACACTATGATAATGATATTTCATCGGCCCTGGCAGGATGGGATGAAATGCAAAATTGACCCGCGATTTGAACCCAGAAGGTAGTGATTTCGTACAATTATTCGGTACTGAAAAATATAAATTTTATCTTTTATCTTTTAATTGCTTCAGTCATTAGACTGCAGCCATGCTAGAACACCCCCTTGAGGAATTTCTAGTCGAATAAACAGACCCAGTATTTATTTTTTAAAACCCGAGTCTCTTTTGCCGAACCGCTGTAACGGGAACGTAAATACACCAAAACCGGTTGTCAAACAGTGGTGGTGGACAAACACAAAAGCAGGCTTCTTTCAGTTTCCGCCCGCCAAAGTGAATGTCTTCTACTATAGCCCAAAGCTATAGTAGAAGACAGTCGCTCAAGGTGCCACGCAGTGGGGCTGAACCCGGAACCAATGTGGTTGGGAACAAACTTCTTACCACACAGCCACGCCTGCTTTGCAAAGGGATTTAACCCATAGAGAGTTTTCTTGATCCCTTCTTAGAACCTGAATTCAATCACGTGCCCACTACCCAGAATTTTCTTCTTCACTACTTCACATTTGGAGCGAAAAGAAGGAACTGGTAAAGTTAATTTTTTTGTACTAAAACTAGTTTTCATCCATTTATCGATATTTCAAATTATTTTTAAAAGCTTACGTAATTAAGTAGACTAGCACCTACATTTTTTTTTTTTGTAGAATAAAGCTTCAATTCATTTGAAAAAATGATTACCCAGGAAAACTTTTCACGCTTTCATTCACCCTCAGGATGGCAAAAGAATCAATTAGTTCAATTTTCTCTCTACTTTCCCGGCTCTTTACAACAAAAAGCTTCGCAGATATGGAGAGAATTATCATTTTTGGAAACGAGGAGTCAAAGCTTGAACTGAAAATCAAAACCAAAGTGGGCAGAAAGGAATGTCATTGTTATTTTGGTTCCAAGTACTATGAATAGTGCGAGTGGATGATGGGATGTCCCATTTTGAACAAAAAAAATTCGATGGAAGCATTTTCATTTTTGGATGTCTATAAAAACTTGATGGATTTAGATGGATTGAAATGCAAGCAGAAATTAGTTTATGCCACAGATTTTGCAATGCAAGTGTCAATCATCCAAGAAGTTGCAGAAATAATACAGGAACTTGAACTAAATCAAGCTCAGCCGTTGACTACTGCTTTAGTAGGATATTCAAATGCATGAAACACTATCAACAATAGCGGAGTTGCCAGTTAATATAAGACTCACTTGACTACCCACCAGATTTTAGAAGAGTTAGGCTATGCAATACCACTGCAAAAACTCCGGCTGAATTTAATATCAGAAGAGGAGTTTGAAATATCAAGCGCTCACTACCATATGATGCTACGAGATTCCATAAATCTCATTGTTTGTATGATCCAGCCAACAGGGTTGACAGGAAAGAAATAGAGCTTTAGAAATATTGAAGAAGTGACAGAGGCTATCCTAGAAACGAGAGAGAATTATAGGCATTGTACAGAACACAAGATCAGGAATAGGATGAGTTCGGAACAAATGGCTATCTCACCAGAATAATAAAGGCAAATGAGATACTGTGACCCCCCCCAAAAAAAACATCATATTGAAGCGGGAGAGGGTGCAAATAAAGCTGCAGAGTCGGGAAGCTAATGTGTAAGGGTGTCATAGTAGACAGGTAAACAAGGTGCATCAGCATGGCCGCAGCTCTGAGCTGAAACTGGAGAGAGAAAAAAAAAGGAGTCAAGCAGCCATTCCGCCAGAGACAGGTGTATGTGCTTCCATTCACAGTCGGTATTAGATGGATGGATGCTTGGATGACACAAGCGGTTGTCATCATGCCGAAGTTATGCATTCATATTGTATGCTTTGGCAGAATGTAAGTCATTTCTTACAGAAAATGCCTTAAAGTCATGAGTATATTTGTTAACTCGCGGAAACCAACAGTGTTAAGGCAATGAGAATTAATATATAGTTACATCCTGTTGTTTTCCACAAGGAAAATAAAAAGAATAATGTAGAAGCGTAGGCAAAGGAAAGCCAGTCTCACAGTGCAAGCAATATGTAAAATGTGTACAAAACGGGCTTGTTCATTCATTCCCTTGACCCACCCCCCACCCCAAAAAAACCTGGCGAATATCTTACTAACAGTTACACGTAAGGGAATACCAGGACGTTTGCTATTGTGTGGAACTTGACACCTTTTTTTTAACAGTATTGCAATCAGTATTGCATCTCTTCAGTCTTCTGGAACCATTCTACACGTTGACAGTCAATGTGACCGCAAGCTCAGCCATTAAACACCTCGCCCAGCTTAATATTTCCGGTTTTAGTGCTCTTAATTCCGCCGGTCTTTTCTGAATTAATCTATTTAATGAGTGTATATTATGGACTTTTGTGTCGTTAAACGACGGATGAGATTTCTGCAATTTTTTGCTGAAAAACTACATAGCTGCCTTGTTTATAGTGATTACATGTCAGTGTTCACATAAGCCCATTCCCTGCATCAAATCGATATTACTTCTACAGGAACACAAATGTGTTACGCATCAGATATTGAAATGTTTGCAGAGCAATGTGAAAAAGAGTTTTGCTGAAGAACACAACGCACCGCACGGTCTGAGAAATGAAACCACGACCTCACGATCCTGAGTGTAACACCATAACCACAAGTCCGTGAGCTTTACTAATAGACAGACAGACAGACAGATAGATAGACAGACAGACAGGCAAGCAGACAGACAGGCAGACAGACAGACAGAAAGATAGATTGAAATATAGATAGATAGATAGATAGATAGATATAGATAGATAGATAGATAGATAGATAGATAGATAGATAGATAAATAGATAGATAGATAGATAGATAGATAGATAGATAGATAGATAGATAGATAGATAGATAGATAGATAGATAGATAGATAGATAGATAGATAGATAGTTCCTGGCTGTGTCAAAAAGTAACTTAGCCACTGTTCATCAAATATCGATAAAATAAATACCAGGCTGAAATAATTACTCGGATCAATATGATCGAAGCCTCGAAACGAGTGACAGAGCAAACATGCAGTTCAATGTCTAAGACTACCAAAGAGTAAAAGAATTATTATAGCATTCCAATGATATTTCATGATGGTGACCATCAGCCATGTAGTCTTTAGCTAAATTTCTTCATACATCAGGCATTGTTTTGGACTTCTCCGTAGAAAATGAAGTGAAAATATCCTAGACCACATAAATATTTCATTATCAATATTATCACTATTGCATTACGGGAGCAAAATCGCTCCTGACTTTCGACAAATTAGATGCAAATTGCAGATTCACAGAAATTAAATTCGCATCGAGTAATAAGTTTTAAATAAGAAACTTATCGATCATCCTGCCCTATTTCAACGATCGATACAAAATGGTAAGATATTCAAAATAACTCAGGCATAAACGTAAAAAGCTAAATAAATGAATATATATTTGTCTTATAAGAAAAATAAATAACTGCACGAAAGAAAAAAACACACATTGGAAATATATATAGCATAAATTATAAAAGTATTTAAATCTCAACTCAGGAAACTAAATTTTTAGAAATAGAGTAGTAAAAAGGAAAATAAAAAAGTATATCCGAATGTAAAGCAGTGTGGAAAGAAAGTTATATATATATATAAAAAATTAGAAAAAAAACACCTTTTATCAATTCAAAATGAACAATTAAATTACACCATCTAGAAAATTACATATAATATAGAAATATTAAAATTATAATAACAATAAAATATCAATAATTGAGTAAATTGCAAAAAAAATAATAAAACGTATGTAATTGGTAGAATAACGACACGTGTTTCGTGGCTATATTTAAGAAATGATTATAGTAGTAGTAAAATCACTTCGATATAAATATAGCCACTCATCAGGTTAAAAATAAACTAGAAAAATAAAATAATTATTTTATATATATATATATATATATATATATATATATAATATATATATAGAAAAGAGTGAAAAGACTACAGAAGGCTTGTTTTATAAGGTTAAAGAATATATTTAAGTCGTTATGTTAGAAAAATGTTATAAAATTTTGTGCATAGTAACATAGTTTTTTGAGAAAAACCGGTTTCGTGTAAACTTTTCAATTTCTCAAAGTTCTTTACGTACATCGTGTCATGTCTTCGTTATGAAGTGCAAAGAAGAGTTCCAGGTAGGGGGAGGTAATAAGGGTTTTCTTCCGGTATAAGGGAGATAATCACTTTATTTATTTATTTTTTAATGGGATGAGTTTATCTGTATAAGAATGTTAGGATGGTTAAATTCAGGCTTATATTTTTCAATGAAGAATGTTTCTTTGTTTAATCTAATTTGTGTTGGTGTTCCAATAGCACATTGATAGAATGGAAAGATTAAAAATTGTGGTAGTAGTTGCTTTGCGCATTTCTCAATATGCTCACTAAAGGGTATCATTCTGTATTCTGGGAATGCAATCTGTTGTCGATGCAGAGTGCATCTGCGTCTGAGCGATAATCCCGTGGACCCTACGTAGTTTTGGTGGCAGCCCGAGCATCTTATGATATAAATCAGGTTTTTCTGAAGCACAAGTAAAGTCAGATTTGATTTTGATTTTTTTGTTCCTCTTTGAAGAGGAATTCTGATCCTTCTAGAAGGTTTGGGCATGTTGCGCAGTTTGGTCTACCACATTTTTTTACTTTTGCATCCGTAATTTCAGAGAACAATTTTGCCTTTGTGAGAATCTTTTTAAGTGATTTAGGTTGTTTGTAGCTTTTAATGATTTTATGTGTGTTTAGAATTTCCTTTAATTTGGGGTCCTTATGAAGTATTGGTAAATTCTGGGTGATGATGGTGAAGACTTCTTTGTTTCTGGGGTTGTATGTGGATATGTAAGGCAGTATTTTCGGGGAAGGTGTGTTGTTGTGTTGAACTTTTCTCAAAGTTTCTATGTCTATTTCTGTTGCACGTCTGATCCCATCCTCTATGAGTTGAACTGGGTAGTGTCTGTCAATTAGGGTGTTTTTGAGTTCTTGCAGTCTAAAGTTCCTGGTATTTTGTTCTGAGACTATTGTGCATATCCTTCTTGCAAGGTTGAAAGGGATGTTTGTTTTAGTGTGTCTTGGGTGGCATGAATTAAAAAGTAGGTATTGTTTGGCGTCTGTGGCTTTGTAAAATATGTCTGTTTCTATTTTAAGGTTAATTTTCTTAATCAGTATATCTAAGAATGGAAGCTCCTTTTGATTGTACTCCATCGTGAACTGTATATTTGGGTTGATGCTGTTCAATAGGTTTTTGAATTTTAGGAGTTTATCTGTGTTTTCATTCCAGAGTATAAAACAGTCGTCCAGGAATCTTTTCCAATTCTCTTTTATGTATTGAAAAAGGGGGTTTCCAAAGGTCGATAAAGATTCCTGGTATATAACTATTTCCTGGTAGCCCATTTCCTTGTAACCATAGCAATTCTGGATTTTTGACGGTAAAACGTATTGTCAAACACGAAGTGGTTATTTTGTAGGATGAATTCAACCGATTTAGTAATGAATTCTTTACTGATCCTTTTTAGTATTTCTTCCAGAAATTGGTCCAGCCAGAACTGTATTGCCTCTAGTCCATAATTATGAGGTATACTAGTATATAAATTATCTACATCAAATGAGACCATGTTTCTTCTTTGACGTTTTTTTTTTTTGGAAGGTGGTTTAACATATCCAAGTCATCTCTGATATGACTATCGATGTGTTTGAGGAATGGTTTCAGGAGGATGTCCATAAATAGACTTAATCTGTGTGTTTCACAGGCTGGGCCAGCTACAATGGGTCGTAGTTTTAGGTCCCCCGGGTTAGGTGTGTGTATGTATGTCTTTGGTGATTTTTTAATGGTTTCATTTATAATTTGGCCTTTGTGTATTTTTGGCAGACCATAGAAGAGGCTAGATTTACATTTAAAGTTTGTTAGAAAGTCAATCTCTTTGGTTGTCAGTTCCTTTCCATGGGTTTTAATTAGTGAGGACAGAGTTTTCCTTATTTTTTGCGGGGTGTAGTTGGTGATTTTTTCATAATTTTGATTGTCATCAAGCAAGAAAATTACTAGATTTCTATAGTATAATGTGTCCATTATTACAACTGCACTTCCTTTGTCTGCTTCCTTAACGATTATATCATTTTGAAGTTCTATCAGTTCCTTCCATTGTGCAGTGTTAAAATTTGAGTTAACTGTCTGTTTATGTATAGTATGGTAGGGAAAGTTCTCTATGTGGCTGCAGAACTCGTCAAGATCTTTATTCCTTCCTCTGTGGGGGATGTGTTCACTTTTGTTTTTGACTAGTGAGTCATCTTCAGTATTGAAACTGGTTGATGCTTCTGCTAGTCTTAATTTTCTGCAGAATTCTGTTATATTGTCCTTGACCTCATTTTGGTTGGCTCTGCGTGGAGTTGGCTTGAATTTGAGCCCATTTGAGAGGATGTCAATTTTTATGTTAGAGAGAGGTTTGGTTGAAAGGTTGATTATCTTCGGTTTTTCCTTATTACTAGGTTCCAGCCTGTGTCCTGGTGTCTCTGGTCTGGGGCTAAAAAATGTTGGGTGCAATTTTGTTTGTATGAGTTGTCTGTGAGATTGTGTGAGATTGGTTCGGGGAAACGGTGGTATTGTTGCCTCAGATTGTTATGTGTGTGGGTATCTATGGGTGTTTTCGTTAGTGATGTGTGTAAAATTTCTGTATGTGATATATTTTTGTTTCGAATTACTTGTATGTGGGATGTTGCTTGACTTAGTGTTATTTTGTATTTGTCTTGTATTCGGTGGGGCCAGTAATTTTGGGTCATGGGGTAGTAGTGACTGGTGTGTGGTGTGTTTCTTATTCTAGTGTTATTTTGTGCTGTTATGGGGTGGTTAGGCCTGGTATTGGGATGATGTTGGCGTGTTCTGTTCTTGGTGTAATCTATTTCATAAATGCGTTGTCTGTCAGCTTGTTCCCTGTTAAGTCTTGCGTGATTCAAAAATGTTGGTTGTGGGTGATTTCTATTTCTAGTGTATGGAGGATAATGAGGAGGGTTGTTGCTGATTAAGTGGTTGAAATTGGGGGTGGTTTGTGCGTTGTTCAGTTTTTGTTTGTTATTTCTTGTAATTTTCTTTAAAAAAGGATTATCTGTACCCAATTCATTTTAAAAAATTGATGCGTATCTTTGGAAGAAATCGTTGCTTTTTTCCCAGCGTAGGAGAGATTTTCTTTCTTCCTTTTCACAGATTTCTTTCCAATAAATATATTCTTTAACCTTATAAAACAAGCCTTCTGTAGTCTTTTCACTCTTTTCTATTTTTTATATATCTAACCACGTGCTTCCACACACCAACTTTCTCACCTATATATATATATATATATATATATATATAAATACTAAATATACATAAGTGAAAGCTAAAACAATACTTAAATTATTAAATACTTCGAAATTAATTAAAATACATTATGCTAGTACAAGTCATTATATTGTAATCAAAATATGAGTTACTTTTTTGCTTCGCAAAGATAAGTTTCACATTTTATCGTTTATCTATTTCATTTGAATTTGGAATCGTTTTGTGTTTGAAATTATTATTATTATTATTATTATTGTTGTTATTATTATTGCTGTTGTAATATTATTATTTATTTATAGTTTCTTGATAGTAATTTTTTACGTTCGATATTGGATAAGATATCTTTTAATTCTTATATAGGAATTTAACGTTTTACATATTATTTAATTTGAGAATTAGTTTTGTTAGACTATATTTCTTTTAATAATTAGATAATAATAGTAGATACATATATATAAACCCTAACTTCAAGCCACTCTGTAATTACGCATTACAATTTTCGTCACTCCTATGTGTGTATTTATAGGTATATATATATATATATATATATATATATATTATATATATATATATATATATATATGCTGTATGTATGTATGTATGTATGTATGTACATATATATATATATAAATATAGGTATATATGTATATGTGTTTATCTATGTATATATATGTATATATATATATAGGTATATATATGTTTATATAACCACACACACACACACCACACACACACACACACACACCACACCACACACATAATATATATATATATATATATATATATATACAGGTATATATAATATATATATATATATATATATATGTGAGAACACCTGTTGTCTTCGTCTGCCGATAAAGGCATTTTTTCAAAATACGCCAGCTAAACTTGTTGTACTTGTTTATTAGTCGTAAGACACCCGCTGTTTTTGTCCTGTTTTTACCATTATTGTTTTTGTATTTTATATTCGTGGTGGCATCGTCGTTTTTTCTGTCCCTGTTTCGTATACATTCGATCCTTCTTCCAAGAAATCTAATGCTCGTAGATTAGTTTTTCCTTGGGGCTGGCCGGATCGGAGCGATCTCAAGATTAATCAGCCGAAAATGCTACGATGATCCGGTTCTTGACTGAAGATTGAAGGCTTCGAATGTCCCGTCCGTTTTTTGTATCGTCTTCTGATGTTTTACGTTCTTGTCCCAGTTTGTATTTTTCTACATAAAATAATATATATATATATATATAATTAATCAATATAGGGTGGCAAGGAAAATTTTGTAGAATTTTATTGCCACCAGCGGCCCAGTGGGAAAAAATTAAATAGTCATAGACCATTTTTAAGTTCAACAATAACAATTAAGGAACGGCCATAATAGGCCATTCACCCACTAGAAATAACAGCCAAAGCTTCTACCGCAAATAAATATTATTCCGTAAACAGGAGAAAATTAAAAAACATTTACCCTGTAATTTCTTGTACGGTATACCGTTTCATTCATCCGCTGTTTAATGGTAAACTAACATGATTAAATTAAATCAAGCCAATCTTCCATAAGCCCTCGGATTCTTCAGCAAGAAATAGCTCAAGTCGGAAAGATTTTGATTTACACGAGGCATACCCAATCTTGCCAAGTCAATTCTGACCTAAAATTTTCAAATCGTCGCACTCGCGCCAAATTTATCGGCAGCAAAAAATATCAGCCGTCGATTCCATTACGGAATTAACCAAAAAATGACTATTTAATTTTTTTCCCACTGGGCCGCTGGTGGCAAATAAAATTCTACAAAATTTTCCTTGCCACCCTATATTGATTAATTATGAATTTTTTGGTTAATTCCGTAATGGAATCGACGGCTGATATTTATTTGCTGCCGATAAATTTGGCGCGAGTGCGACGATTTGAAATTTTAGGTCAGATATTGACTTGGCAAGATTGGGTATGCCTCGTGTAAATATCTGTTCCGACTTGAGCTATTCTTTGCTGAAGAATCCGAGGGCTTATGGAAGATTGGCTTGATTTAATTTAATCATGTTAGTTTACCATTAAACAGCGGATGAAACGGTATACCGTACAAAATTACAGGGTAAATGTTTTTTTTTTAATTTTCTCCTGTTTACGGAATTATATTTGGGGTTTTATTTCGTAGAAGCTTTGGCTGTTATTTCTAGTGGGTGAATGGCCTATTATGGCCGTTCCTTAATTGTTATTGTTGAACTTAAATGGTCTATGACTATTTAATTTTTTCCCACTGGCCGCTGGTGGCAATAAAATTCTACAAAATTTTCCTTGCCACCCTATATTGATTAATTATGAATTTTTTTGTTAATTCCGTAATGGAATCGACGGCTGATATTTATATTTGCTGCCGATAATTTGGCGCGAGTGCGACGATTTGAAAATTTTAGGTCAGATATTGACTTGCAAGATTGGGTATGCCTCGTGTAAATATCTGTTCCGACTTGAGCTATTTCTTGCTGAAGAATCCGAGGGCTTATGGAAGATTGGCTTGATTTAATTTAATCATGTTAGTTTACCATTAAACAGCGTGAACGGTATACCGTACAAGAAATTACAGGGTAAATGTTTTTTTAATTTTCTCCTGTTTACGGAATAATCTTTATTTGCGGTAGAAGCTTTGGCTGTTATTTCTAGTGGGTGAATGGCCTATTATGGCCGTTCCTTAATTGTTATTGTTGAACTTAAAAATGGTCTATGACTATTTAATTTTTTCCCACTGGCCGCTGGGGCAATAAAATTCTACAAAATTTTCCTTGCCACCCTATATTGATTAATTATGAATTTTTTGTTAATTCCGTAATGGAATCGACGGCTGATATTTATTTGCTGCCGATAAATTTGACGCGAGTGCGACGATTTGAAAATTTTAGGTCAGATATTGACTGGCAAGATTGGGTATGCCTCGTGTAAATATCTGTTCCGACTTGAGCTATTTCTGCTGAAGAATCCGAGGGCTTATGGAAGATTGGCTTGATTTAATTTAATCATGTTAGTTTACCATTAAACAGCGGATGAAACGGTATACCGTACAAGAAATTACAGGTAAATGTTTTTTTAATTTTCCTCCTGTTTACGGAATTAATCTTTATTTGCGGTAGAAGCTTGCTGTTATTTCTAGTGTGGTGAATGCCTACTATGGCCGTTCCTTAATTGTTATTGTTGAACTTAAAAATGGTCTATGACTATTTAATTTTTTCCCACTGGGCCGCTGGTGGCAATAAAATTCTACAAAATTTTCCTTGCCACCCTATATTGATTAATTATGAATTTTTTTTGGTTAATTCCGTAATGGAATCGACGGCTGATATTTATTTGCTGCCGATAATTTGGCGCGAGTGCGACGATTGAAAATTTTAGGTCAGATATTGACTTGGCAAGATTGGGTATGCCTCGTGTAAATATCTGTTCCGACTTGAGCTATTTCTTGCTGAAGAATCCGAGGGCTTATGGAGATTGGCTTGATTTAATTTAATCATGTTAGTTTACCATTAAACAGCGGATGAAACGGTATAACCGTACAAGAAATTACAGGGTAAATTTTTTTTTAATTTTCCTCCTGTTTACGGAATTATCTTTATTTGCGGTAGAAGCTTTGGCTGTTATTTCTAGTGGGTGAATGGCCTATTATGGCCGTTCCTTAATTGTTATTATATATATATATATAATATATCTATATATATATATATATATATATATATATATATATATATATATATTATATATATACCTATATATATAAATATCTATTATAATCTAAAAAAGAGAGTACATCCTTAATTGGAGTATTATAGTTAGTGGCCCACTCCTATGATTTTTTGGTTAAAATTATGTTGATATTATCCAAATAATTTGTATTATAGTGCAATCTGATATGACCAGGAATTTATATAGACTGGATATACCATTTTATGATAAACTACTAGAAAAAGAAATAATGAAAAAATGTAAAATAGTTAATAAAAATTATTTGGATAATATCAACATAATTTACAAAAATTATTCAGCCGAGGTTACCTCTTATCTGAACTAGAAATTGAATTCACGAATATAGATGGTGCTCTTTATAGGGACGACCTACTACTTATAACTAGGAAATGTACTAATAGGTCATTAGAATGCCTTAAGAAAATGTACAAGTTTTTTAAGAATACTGGCCCAGGTACATCAATAGAGAATGAGCATTATGCAGTAAATTATCTAGACGTCAACCTTAATCTAGTCACTAATAAGATCCGTCCTTTTCATAATTGAATGAAAACCTAAAGTACATTAGTTCTTCAAGTAACCATCCTAAATCATTTAAAGAAGCCTTAATAAATAATATAGGTAAAAGAATATCCATGTTATCCTCAGATTATGACACTTTTAATAAACATGCCCCCATATTATAATAAAGCATTAAAAGAAGCAGGATACAACTCTCATATAAAATTCTTTAATTATTATGAACACATTAATAATAATATAACAAGTATTCCTAATAAAACTAATAATAAATCTAAATGTAAAAATATGAATAATAATAATAATAATAAAGACAATATAACAAACTAAA
Source organism: Octopus sinensis (assembly GCF_006345805.1). Classification (NCBI taxonomy): domain Eukaryota; kingdom Metazoa; phylum Mollusca; class Cephalopoda; order Octopoda; family Octopodidae; genus Octopus; species Octopus sinensis. The sequence goes on along the minus strand of NC_042999.1, from coordinate 167,014,625 downwards.
TAAAGATAAAAATAATATAGTTGTTAATAATGATTATTATAATAATAGTAATAATGAGAATGAGTATATGAGCAATAGTAAGAAACATAATAAAGTATACATATAGAGATATAATATACCTAAGAACAGCTATTTAATACCGATGAGGTCTACTAATAACGATAATATAAAACATAAAAAGATATTACATGGTTAATTATTCTGTATGGGGATCAAGTTATGACTACTATTATTAAGGAGACAGTTAAAATAGTAAAAATGGTTTGTAAAAAGGACAATAGTTATTCAAATATATTTTCCAATAAAACCATAAGAGTGAGTGGGACACTCAACATCGAGAAATGTAGTCAATATCATTTCCTCTATAAATAATAAGACATTAAATAATGATTATAATAGCAAAATAAATAATATCTCTAGCCATAATATAACCGATAATGATACAAGACTTAATCAACATATAGAAAAATGTTCATGTCGTGATAAGACTAAATGCAAGGTCTCTAATAACTGTAATATAGATAATGTAATTTATAAATGTATAGTTAGTTCTAAGAACAATAATAATAAAATTATAAGTAAGGCTTATATTGGATCAACAGCTAATGAAATTTTAAAAAGAATTTACCAACACTACCAGACCATTAAAAATCCCAGTTTAAGTAAGTCTACAGGCTTAAGTAAATATATATGGGAATTAAAATCTAGAAAAAGAAAGTACACCCTTAATTGGAGTATTATAGGTAGAGCTCACTCCTATAATATTGGGAATAAAATGTGTTTATTATGCATAATTGAATTTATGAAACTACCACAGTCTGGAGATAAATTACTAAACACTCGTGATGATCGAGGAGTAAAATGTAGGCACCGAGGTAATTTTACATTTAGTAAAATGAAGTATTGAACCTCAAACCCCTAAACCAAATAACTACATAATTTTATTTCTAAAGCACTTGAATAGACTATATAAGTAAATAAAGATTAAATACATGAATAATGCAATAATTTAAATAAAATAATTATATGAATTAAATATTACTAAAATTATATGACAAATTAGATATACCTCCCAATATAGGTAAATTTGAAAATAATAATAGAGGGTAATTTAAAATGAAAACTATGTATAGTGTAAATACCCCACTTGGTACTAATCACCGATAAATACCCATAATTCCTTGCTATCTTCCGCCACAAATCATATATATATAATATACACATATATATATGTATGTATATATATATATATATATATATATATATATACATATATATGTATATATATATTATATATATATATATATATATATATATATATATATATATTTATATATATATATATATATATATATATATATAATATATATATATATATATAATATATAATATATATAATATATATAATATATATAATATATATAATATATAATATATATATTATATATATATATATATATATATATATATATATATATATATATATATATATATATATATATACAGTTGCGGCCAAAATGTTCAGAACGACATTGTTTTCGTCAGAAACGTACATGTAAGTTTTTATCAAAGTTGTTTTATATTCTATAATTTTCACAGACAATAAATACGATATTATTTGTTATTGTCTGAGATTTTGGTGTAATTTGAGAGGACAATACAAAAGTTATGGATGATTTAGTGATTTACTGCAAAACACATGGCGGCCAAAAGGATCAGAACGGTTACTTTTACTCCGTGTTTTAGTATATTTAACCGGCGAACTCTAATGTTTTGAATTTGTTACATGACGGTTCGTTTACTAAACATTAGTAAGAATATCTGCAGTGTACTTTGCTAATATAATGCCACTTACTCCGTTACCAATTCGTCAGCAGATTATTAAGCTTCGAAAGAAGGATAATTTAAGTATTGGGTCTTTTGCAAAGATTGGTAACAAGTCAAAAAGTGTTGTTAACGGTATTCTTATATTGTGGTTCGTGTGAAGCTAGAAAGTCTACAGGTAGGCCAAGAAAAACGACCAAGAGAGAAGATCGTGCTATGATAAAGTTGGTTAAAAAGGGAAATGAGCATTGTACTGAAGAAAACTTTATCTCGAAAAACTGTGTCTCGTCGTTTAGTTGAACATGACCTACAAGTAAGAGCACCTGCAGTGAAGCCACTGATCAGCTCCAAGAATAAAAAGTGTTGTCTTACCTTTGCAACCAAACATGTGTTGTGGTCTCAAGAAAAATGGCAAACGTTGCATTTCAGTGATGAATCTAAGTTTGTGTTATTTGGCTCAGATGGGAAAAGGTACGTTCGTCGAAAAATAAGGTGAAAAATTGTCGCCTAAATGCCTTAAGACTAGTGTTAAATTCGGTGGAAGAAGTGTCATGGTTTGGCGGATGATATCTGGAAATTGTGTGGGCCCTTTGGTGCGATTACATGGAAAGGTAAATGCAGGAGTTTATAAACAACTTGTAAAAGATCATGTCTTGCTTGTGCTGAGAAATTTAACCAAGCGACCACCCATATTCATGCAGGACAATGCCCCATGTCACAAGGCTAAGGTGGTCATGAACTTCCTCAAGGCTGAAAAGGTTATTGTTATGGATTGGCCTGCTCAAAGCCCAGATCTCAATCCTATTGAAAATATGTGGAATATTCTAGGAGAAAGCCAGAAATCCTAAAACAACCGAGCAATTATGGGATGCCCTTCAGGAAGAATGGAATAAGATCACTCAGCAAGAAACGAAAAAATTTAATTTCCTCATGCAGTCGAAGATGTCAAAGTGTGATTGAAGCTAAAGGGCTTCACACTAAATATTAAATAATTCCAGTATTCTCTGTCATTTTTGATTATTTTGTTATTTTTTCAACCGTTCTGATCATTTTGGCCGCCATGGGTTATGCAGTAAATCACTAAATCATCCATAACTTTTGTATTATCCTCTTAAATTACACCAAAATCTCAGACAATAACAATTAATATTGTATTTATTGTCTATGAAAACAACTTTGATAAAAACTTATCCCTACTTTTCTGACGAAAACAATGCCGTTCTGAATATTTTGGCCGCAACTGTATATATTTATATATATATATATATATATATATATATATATATATATATATATATATATATATAATATATATATATATAGTTATAGTTATATAAATAAAAGTATGATATATACTTCCGGTTTCGTTGAAGAAAGACGTGTTTTTTCGTTCTCCTGAAACAACCAAATGGGTTGCGTAAACCGACAAAATAATCTACTAGAACTGACAAAAACGTACAACTTCAAAACAGTCTACTAAAATATATTAATTAAAAACCGTAATATATTTCGCTACAAGCTGAATAGAGTTTTCGTCGAAAAGCACGTGGTTGCAAGTCGTACTTTTATTTCCAGCCGAATGTAAGAAGCAAAAATAATTGTTTTCCTTCTTTTGAAAGAAAACTTCTTCGTACAAGAAGAAAGATTTGGAATTTCACCTCTCGCGAATAAGTATCCTTTTCATTCGTTTATTTTCCTTTAGCTGAAGGTAACATCTGAGTTGCGACTTCATCTTTGTCTACTTCCTGAGAAGAACTATCGCTATAATTTTCCTTCAACTTCTATTACAGCGTCCACTTCGCTTTCAAGCTATTAGAAAACTAGAAATCACGAAACCCCTTTCTTTACACTATCGTTCCCTTTTTTCACTTTATCTCTTTAAAATTATTTAGAATTAATCGTATTTAGAATTATATATTGTTTTTCGTTTCCCTACACATTTTGGTACCTACTCCCACTGTCTTCATATCTACCTCTTCCTCTCTCCTCCCTTACATATATTCCTCCCTTTCCTGCTCCTCGCTCCCCCCTTATCTCTCTTTACGCCTATTCTTTCCCTCTCTCTTGCATATCTTACTCTTTTTCTCATCTCTCTCCCTACCTTTCATATCCTCCTCTTTTCTCACTTCCCTTTCCTTTCCTTTGCATCTCACGTCTACCTCTCCTCTCCCTCATATACTTCTCATTTGCCCATTTTTCTCACTCCGTTTCGTCCTCTCTCACACATCCTTCATCCTTTCCAGTCTCTCCTTCACTCTGTCTCTCTTGCTCTTCCCATCCTTCCCCTCCCTCTATCTCTCTTTCTCTTCCTATCCTCTCCTTCACTCCGTCTCTCTTTCTATTCCCCTCCTCTCCCTCGCTCTGTCTCTCTTTCTCTTCCCTTCCTCTACCTTCCTCTGTCTCTTTAACATGCCACACCCCCTTGCTTTCCTCATATCACCCTCTCTATTTCTTTCATAGCACCTCTCTCCCTTTCCTTCATATCTACCTCCCCTATCTCTCATTACCTCTCTAGCCTCTACTCCCCCTCTGGACTTAAAAACGAAGATGGCACCAAAGTGGGAAAAGAAAGAATTAAATCTTCTGCTGCGAGCATGGGTGATTGCTAGTGGCGATCCGCCAAACAACATCATCACTGCTGCACTAAAGAACAATGGCTTTCACAGAACCATTGACCAGATAGAGCGGAAGAAGAGTGAATTATCCGGTCTTATATGCTTATAAGACCACACATTAACACCTTGGATAACATAATCGAAAACTATTGTGGCAAGGCTAATAAGGATGGAGAAGACGAAAAAGAAAAGGAAAAAACCCGGAAGTCTTTGTAATCCAGAGGTTCCTCAAGAGAATGGATCACCCGCCCCGGTGAACGACCAGGCAGAAAAGGATAGGGGAGTAAAGGAAGCAGTAACTGGAAGTCCGCCCTGTGCCAGTGGTCCTACAAAGGAACGGAGCCCTCACCCCATTAAAAAAAACAGAAGAAAAAGTTCCCATCACAAGAAAAGGAAGGACGGAAAACAAAAGTAAAGAAGGAAAGGAAGAAAATGGAAAATGCAAAACAACCAAAACCGAAATCCCAACCCACCAAACAACCAATAGAAATACCCGTGGAGGATTTAATGCCACCCAAAACCCTACAGGAAAGAAGAAATCTGGAAGGCGTCCAAGAACCTGAAAATTTTAACTGCAAGACAAATGGGGAGGACGGCAAAAACTGCCCGTTTGCTCACCCGACACCCCGCCAGAACTACAGGGGCCTTAAAGAGAAAACATTCACTGAGGAAAGACATATGTCTCCAAGAAAAACATTGAGAAAAGAAGTGTGCTCCTCAGATGTTCTGCGCAACGCAGCAGCTGAGAAAGAGTCTTTTTTATGTATAGCGCAAAGGATTGTACAACAGCTAACCTGGCTACACAAAGCACAAAGAAGGAACCTTGCCTACCACTATGCAAGACCACCACAGTCAACAGTCAACAGACACGAGATGGCCTCCCCTAACGCCTGCACAGTCGTCATCCCAATACTTTTACTAAATATTGGGGGCCTGTCACATCAAAATAAAAACAAACTTTCTTTCCTGAGAGATTTTTACTGATTGCAATCAAGCCCTATGCATAGCACTTGTGGAAACTCATCTCAACCCTGAAACGATGCCATACTGCGAAAAGACAGAAGAGAAAGGAGCCATGGAGGAGTTGTTGTATACATCCGAGATGACCTCACCCCAGGTCTCAATGACATACTCAAATTCGGTATGTGACACTTTAATTGTATACATAAGACAACATAATATAGTCATATGCAATACATATTGCCCATCGGATGCTCCAAACCACATAGGCAAGTTTGAAGGTTACCTCACAAGAATTAAAGAAATCCTCATGAATCTGGAACACCACGTGACCATATTTCTTATAGGTGATTTCAACTTCCCCAACGTCATTGCAAGCAAGCACAGGTGGAGTCCCTGCTCAACCTCACCAATGCCTTATTCATGGAGCAAGTTGTACTCAAATCAACTAGGGCGATTAACATTCTGGATCTCTGCTTCACGAACAATATGGACATCATTCATGATGTGAAAGTGACACCGACATTAGTCTCGGATCACAACATAATAGAGCTGTCTATGTTTGGGCCGAAAGTAACCAGAGACATACAGCCTAAAGGAAGCACCCGAAATCTCTCCAATCTGAACTTCCACAAAGCAGATTGGAAATCAATCCAAAAAGAGATCCTCAGAGAGTACTGGCCGAAATGTCTCTCCACACCAGACATTGACATGAAACTAGTATGTTTCATGTCTTCTGTCCAAGCCATATGCCAGAAATATGTCCCAGAGCACAAGGCCAAAACAAACAGGAGCAAGATTCCAAGGGAGAGGAAGATCCTCATGAGACGACGGACGAAGGATGCAAATCGACTCAACCAACATCCCAAAAGTAGCGAAACGTCCCGCCTAAAAACAACACTGGAGATCGAAAAAAGGCTGCAACAATCCTATGTGAGGGAGAAAGCAAACAAAGTAGCCTGGGTTATAAAAAACATTAAGTCAAACCCAAAGGCCTTCTTTCATTATGCGAAAGAAACAGCCTCAGTGCACTGCAAGATAGGACACCTCCTCCAAAAGAATGGCTCCCTCACAGACAGTCCAACTAAGATCAGTGAGATACTGAAAGACCAGTTCAAAAGTGTCTTTACTACCCCGTTGGAACACAGACAAGTGAACGAACCAGTGGACTTCTTTGGCGCCTCACCTATAACCAGTGAGGCAGCTACAATGGGATACATTGACATTAGCGAAGAAGATATCCTACTAGCCATAGATGAAGTGGACACAAACTCAACTGCTGGTCCTGATGGTTTCCCAGCAATCCTCCTCAAATCGCGTAAGCATGCCCTGGTAAAACCCCTCCAGATTCTCTTCCAGAGCGTTCTTACAAATGGCAAACCGCCAAGCAAGCTGAAGGAGGGAATAATATGCCCAATACATAAAGGGGGAAGTAGAGCCGATGCCAAAAACTATAGGCCTATCTCTCTGACTTCACGCATCAGCAAAGTCATGGAACGGATAGTCAAAGGGAAACTTGAAGAAAATAACTTGCTGAGTGATACCCAGCATGGTTTTCGACCAGGTAAGGAGCTGCCTGACCCAGCTCTTACAACATTATGACTGGGTGTTGAGGCAGTTACTCAACAAATCAAATGTGGACGTAATATACCTTGATTTTGCAAAAGCTTTTGACAAGGTGGATCATGGTATAATATGCCACAAATTGCGTGACCTTCGCATAGCTGGAAAACTTGGAGAGTGGTTACATGACTTCCTGAAAGATAGGAGTCAGGCAGTAGTGGCTAATGGAGCCACTTCTATGAACACACAAATAGTGAGGGGTGTTCCACAGGGCGCTGTCTTGAGACCACTTCTTTTTATAGTGGCCCTCTCAGATATGCCCTCAAATGCCCGGATAGCCACCCTTGCAAGCTATACAGATAATACTAAAGTCTCGCAGAAAATACAGAACCCCGGCGATGTTGCACACCTGCAGCAGGAGTTGGACTCAATTTACAGATGGGCTGAGGATAAGAATATGTAGTTTAATGCTGAAAAATTCCAGGCCCTGCGCTACCAGCATCCAAAACTGAATATTAAACTTACAGGATACACCGGTCCACAGGGAATTTCAATCCCAGAGCCTAAGACTGTGAGGGACCTGGGTATCGACATGAGTGATGATACCTCTTTCCAAGTGCACATTACCAGGATGGCGACAAAGTGCAGACGACTGGCAGGATGGATCCTAAGAACATTCAGAACCAGAGATAAGGAAACCATGATGGTCCTCTGACGGACATTCGTCCTCAGCCGCTTGGATTACTGCTCACAGCTGTGGTCACCCACCAGTGTGAAATTAATAGCGGGCCTTGAAGCAATGCAGAGAAGATTCACAAAGAAGATCGTCTCTTTGCAACAGCTCAGCTACTGAGAAAGGTTGAAACAGCTAAGTCTCTACACCCTGGAAAGAAGACGGGAGAGGTATGCAGTAATATATATCTGGAAGATCCTGGAAGGAATTGTGCCAAATGTTGGCATTGAAAGGTACACTAATGCCAGAAAGGGACGACACTGAAAAGTGCCATAGATCCCAGCAATGCCATTGTGCTCCAGGACCAGTCTCTGCAACAGCCTGGGTTTCAAGGGCCCACAGCTTTTTAATATTCTCCCAAAGAGTCTGAGGAACTTGCACAAAGTAGATGTAGGAGTTTTCAAATCAAAACTGGACCTCTTTTTGTTGAGAGTTCCAGATAAATCTACCTCACTGCAAGAGGTGCAAATGAGGGTAGCTATATCAAACTCCATGATTCACCAAGTGCCACATATTAGAGGAGGCTATTAGTGCCACATATGTAGCAAAACGGCGGTGCATCAGCATGGCCACAGCTCCGAGCTGAAACTAGAGAATATACATACATATATATATATATATATACGACGGGCTTCTTTCAGTTTCCGTTTGCCAAATCCACTCACAAGGCTTTGGTCGGCCCGAGGCTATAGTAGAAGGCACTTGCCTAAGGTGCCACGCAGTGGCAATGAACCCGGAACAATATGGTTGGTAAGCAAGCTACTTTATTTCATAAATATTTGCCATGAAGGCATTACAAAGAGGGGACAAACAAGAAGAGACAAACAAAAGCTGTAGCGATTAAATATTTACAATTTAAAAATACAATAATTTAATGAAAATGTTTATAATTTTTGACTTAAGCGTTGCTCATTACAAATGAAATTTGTAATGGCTTCTCTGAAGGATAGGCATCCGACCACCAGGGTAGACCCCTTGCTTTTTCTTTCCTGTTTTTGGCTTCCACTTACCTGGTGCCAAACACTCCCAGCTTCCTCGCCACAGGCTTCCATCTTCGCATGAATCTGTCTCTTGACAGGTACCTTTTCTACAGACTGGTCTTATTACTGAGGTGGTAACTAAAAAAGTTAACCAACCCCTGGCCGGATACAAAGGTACCCGACACTATGCCTCTCACACGCGTCTTCCATACTGTTTCTTTCAGTATGGCTACTACGCAGAAAAGCAAGCCTTCGGACTTAACCTCCACTAACCGGCTATAGAAATCTGCGGTGGAACTCCTATTGCCGGCATTACCCGCCCGAGAGAGTAGCTGAAGTGCCTGGCAGCACTCCAATTGCCAGTCCCCAAGCCTAGGTCTCTGCTTGATCCAATTACAAATGTCCGTTAAGGACGTGCGGCGACCACACCTGCTCTCCATCCAGGTAAAGCCAAGGGTGCCTCAACCTTAACGCGAATTTTTGCATCCTCAACCAAGACATCCCTAGCCCACCCTTTAGCGGTTTCTGGCAACAGACAGAGCGCTTTCCAACAGGCTTTCCTCCTTTCCACAAAAAGCGGAAAAGGATTCTCTCCAACTTGTTCAGTCACAAATCGGGGCAAGGCACCACGGTCAGATGGTAGGTGATAACCGATGCTATAAACATCTGCACCACCTCCGCCTTTCCTAGCAAAGATAACGCCCACCCGGACCAGGTCTGGGTTAGAGCAGTCACCCTGCCGGCCACCTCACTCCAATTTTTCTCTATCTAGAAGTCCGGTCCTAGCCACACTCCGAGCAGCTTAACAGGAGCTTCCGTTCAACGCCCCACAGCGTTATTGTACGGCATTGGCTTGCCCCTCCAGGTGCCGAGCTGCAAACCAATTGACTTGTCCTTGTTAACCTTTGCTCCTGCCACCGCCTCGTAACTTTTGATAGCCTCTTCCACCACTGGAAGCGGTCCTCATCCGCCACAATGATGGAGATGTCAACGCATACGCTGTAGCTCCTCTTCCATCCATAGATCATGCGGTGCGCCCCCTAGTGCCTCCAACTTCTGCAATAATGGCTCAACAGCCAGTACATACAAAACCGGGGACAGGGGACACCCGTGACGCACTGAGCGCTCGATCCTGAATGGCTTCGAAAGGAAACCATTCACTTTTACGACGGACTCGATGTCTCTATACAACGCAGCAATCCAACCGCGGAAGGTCGGGCCCAAGCCAGCCTTCTCGAGGACCGCCGCCAAGTACCGATGGTCGACCCTATCAAATGCCTTTGACTGGTCTAAATGTACCAGTACCCGCCATGTGCCAGAAAGCGTTCCCACCCTCTCTAAGGAGTAGCGTACAAGGTGGAGATTGTCGTGGATCGTCCTGCCCGGGATAGCGCACGTTTGCATTCCCCGACAAGTTTGTCCACGACCCGCGCCAACCTTTTCGCTAACACCTTGGCCAAAATCTTTAACTCTGTGTTCAGCAGAGTTATGGGCCTGAAGTTACATATCTCGCCCACCTTGCTTGGGTCCTTCTTGATCAACGTCACCACTTCCCGGCTCGCAGACTTAGGAATTCTCACATTCTGCTACCAATTGGCGTAGACGCTGGCCAGCAGGTGCCCGAACAAGTCTGGCATACTTTTGTAAAATTCGTAAGGCAGACCATCGAGACCCAGTGACATCTCCCCGGGACATTCGCCCAGTACTTCGATCATCTCCTCGGCCGTGATTGACCCTTCGCAGCACTCAGCCTCTCATGCCGAGAGACGCGGGCCACCAGACAGGAAGTCCCTAAGGACCTCGCCATGATCCAGCGCCCCGCCACTCCCAAACAACCCCTGGTCGGATACAAAGGTACCCGACACTATGCCTCTACTAAGTGCTTGTGAATCGTCTCACACATCTCGTCCCGTCCATCGACCCATTGTCATCCACGAGAGACCTAATTGTGGTATCATTGCCACGCTGGGTTTCTATCGTAAGGGCCCATCTGGCCCAATGCGCGCACTTTAGCCCAAACTCTGCACCCCTCATGTTTGGCTTTGAGGTAACGGTCCAAGGCCGTTTTCGCTGCCAAAATGTGAGATGCAGAGCCCAACATCAACGCCTCCTCTAGGTCCTTAACTAGTTGCTCTTCTGTTCTGGCCTTATCTAGTCTTAGCTGACGGCTAAACCTAATAGACTCAAAACGAATGGCTCCCTTGAGGGCGAATCACTATCGGTTATTAATCACCGCACCGGTTAACGCCCTCTGTACTAATTCCTCAATCCGGCTACAGTATGCCTCGCAAGTCAAAATAGACTTATTCAGCTTCCAGTAGCCGGATCCTCTCTTAACTGTACTATCTATGTCCAGTCAACACTTAACCATTCTATGGTCAGTGTAAGCTACTTGGACATGCTGTGGACAGCTAAAACTAGACTTATCTCCAGTTCTTATCACTATCCTATCTAAATAGGACTTGAACCTTCCGTCGCCACTCATCCAGGTCCACTCTGGGACGTTCGGATGGTCAAGTCTGTAACGATCAGCCAGCTGAAAACGCTTGAGCAGATTTATGAGACGTGAGTTTACTTTCCTATAGATCGAGCCAACGCTATCGATGCACGCATCAACAATAGCATTATAGTCTCCTAACACCACTAATGTCTTTGACGTCCCGAGAAAGTTCTCTAGGCGCCGATAAAAATCAGTTTGAAATCCTCAAGCACAAGGTGCATAGATTCCGATCAACCAGAAGGCCTTACTGCTGTATGTCACATCAAGGACAACCAGCCCACCTTCTGGGTCTACATAGACTGTATTTGTCTGCAGAGCCAAGCCTTTTCGAACCAGTACTACTACACCCCCTAGCCCTCCAGTCAAGCTAGGCGACATGATTTCCTCATAGTCATTCAGGAGGGGCGAGAGGGCTTGTAGACTGTCCAGCTTGGTCTCTGTAGCAACCATCACATGCATATCGTGAAAACAAGCTTGCTTCCACTTCGAGCTCAGACCACGCACTTTCAAACACCCAAGGTTAAGTGCAGTCATTTAAAACAAAAGCAAAGCAAGGGTTCTACTTACTCTTTGACTTTTCTTTAATTGGTGATGCTGGGGCTGACCTCACCACACGTGAGGCAGTCCTTTCCTCCTGCTCCTTCAAATACCGTGGAATGTCCGGGATGTTCGTGATGGCTCTCGGATGCCTACCCTTCATTTCATTATACAGTTTTTCTGGTATCCAGGCACATCTCTCTTCCGTGTCTTCAGACTGCTGCAACAGCTCCACGGTGTGATGTTTCTTTAATGTGTCCATGATTTATTTATCCCTGGTATCAAATTTTACCAGGGTTTTCCGTCTTTGTTCTGTTTTATTTTCTCTTCTGAGACAGTGGAGCGGGATCTTTTTTTTTTTCTGTGGTGTGCTGTTTTTCTTCTTTTTTCTTTGTGGGGGATATGATTAGGGAAGGTGCACGTGTTCTCTTTTTCTGGGTGTCTTGAACTCCCCTTCGGTCACCTCCATGGTGTCTTCCAGAGGAGTTGTTACTTCAGAGGGGGTGGGTGCATTTGTTTCGGTCGGCACCAGTGTGTGCATGGCCTGGGATTTTTGGGTGTTTTATTTGGGAGTGGGTGCCACAGATGGTGGGGTGGGAGTATTTGTTTCTGTGGGGGTTAATTTGTGTGCGGGTTTGGGGTCTTTTTCTGTAGTTGGAGGGCCTGATGTCTGCGCACTTATTATTTTTTTCCATATTTCACAGTCTACGCAAATGTTGCCTTTTTGCCACATTCGAAACACGTGGGTTTTTTGCCCTCTACTCGAACCTTGAGGGCAATATCTTCCCCCAAGAGCATTCTTTCTGGCAGCATTTCGATGTCTTCTTGTGTTCCCCGAATAATCGCAGTGATGCTCTGCCCTTGCCAATTTTGTGGGGCAGTGCATGTGATTTGGAGGAAGGTGATTTTGTCCGTTCTGTTATACAACAGGGCGGCTATCACCTCCCTTGCCTCAATTTCTGGTGGTACTTCATTTATTCTGACGCGTGCTGTTTTCCTTCCCGTGTATGCTGGGAGCAGCATCATCTCCTTCGTTTTCAGAGGACTCACTGAGTGCTCTTGGGCTTTTTCAGTCATCTCAAATCTGGCCTCGGATCTTTTCGGTTTGAACGGCAGTTTTTAACACAATTTCTCGGTAACTAAAAAATTTTAAACTTCGTATACTGGTAGAATGTGTTTATAAAACATCTTTTTATCTTGGCTTTATTGAGAAAATTTTATAGTTTGTAAGCTATTTGCTGTTTTTTTTCTTCAATTTCTGAAATTTCAACCAATCGATGACGTTAAAAAACATTCTGTGCCGTATGAATATGTCCCTCATTTAAGAAACAGATTAGGTTTATTTACATTTGTGAAGAAAAAAAGATACCCTTCCCCCCACCCCTAACCCTAACCCAAGCCCTAACTAACCCTAACTAACCCTAAGCCTAAAACAGATTGAAATGCAATAGATCGATACTAGGGTCATAATTATGGGTGACAATTTCATATGACACCGCTAGAAAAAACTGCCGTTCAAACCGAAAAGATCCCTGGCTTCTATTGTTCCGTATGCTCGGCCCCTCGCTATGTATTTTATATATTTCCATATGGGGGCCAGGCATTTTTCTGTTTCGCACTTTTCGAAGTGCTTGAATTTTTTCGATGAAAGACAGTACATTAAGTAAACGACTGTCCTTTTCTTCATATTTTCAATACTAAGGGAGGGTGATATCTTTATATTCCACCCTCCTCTTTCATTCTCTCAAAAAGCTCGGAGAGCTTCTCCGTTTCTATTACAACATTTTTACACTAAACAGCGGCTACTGCCGCGAACATTTTTGCTGGCTCATGCAGCTGGTTTGTTTCTTGAATTATTTCGACCGACATATATCGTTCGAAATAAATTATACACAATTTAATCCCATAAAATGGGAAACCTGTAATTTTTTACTTTTATCTTCTCTCAACGAGGACAACAGTTCTAATCCCACCCCTGCTGGGGAGACGAGACGTAGCAACAAAGCCTACAACGTTCGAATTTTTTTTCACACAATGATAAAAATACAGAATCAAAAAAAAAACGGGAAACCTATAATATTTTTTTCCCCTCACATCGAGGACAACAGTTCAAATCTCGCCCACGCTAGGGGTGGATGCCACAATAGAGCCTACAACGGCTGAAATTTAATTTTTCACGCAATAATAAATTGCTTATCCCAAAAAACGGAAAACCTATAATATGTTTTCCTCTTAATGAGGATAACAGTTCAAATCCCACCCCCGATGGGGGGGGGGGCAATAAAGCCTACAACAGCTTTAATAAGTTCAATATTAATAATATTAATAATTTCAATATTTGAACAATTACTTTCTCTCGTCACCGGGGAAAAGCACAAATATTTTCAAAGTTCAACAATGTTCAACAGTTCAAAAATATTCAACAATAAACAACAATTCCAATAGAAAAATTATTCAACGCTCAACAAAACGTTTGACTCACCGCCAAAAAACACGTCTATCCACGACAGAGGTAAGCGAGCTACTTTACAAACATATAGGTGAAGCAGCTTAAAACGTTTTAAAAATTAATATGATGGGTACAAATTTCAATGAAAGTTTACAAATTTAATGTTACATAGTAGGGCAAGGAACTCATCCATCTGGGTAGAACCTTTACTTCTTGATCTGGCCACACATAATTGGTGCCAAACATACCCAGCTTACAAGTTACAGGCTTCCATCTTTTCACAAACATATCTCGTGACAGACACCTCTTCTCCAGCCTGATCTTACTACCGAGATGGTAACTAAAAAAGTTAACCAACCCCTGGCCGGATATAAAGGTACCTGTCACTATACCTTTCGGACGCATCTTCCATACTGTTTCTTTCAGTATGACAACTACGCAGGAAAATCAAGCCTTTCTTTCCCCGCTGAGGAAAGCAGGTGGCATAATCTCGACGATAGACTCTGCTAATAGCTGTACTCTTCCACTCACTGACAACAGTTGTTCGGCAAAAGCAATCAGTCCCGATAACTCCGGGCACTCCACGAATGCGTGCAAGACGATTTCCCTATACCGCACACATCGCGGACATGTCGGCGAGACGGCACTTCCGTGCCTTGACAGCTTGTCGCGAACAGGTAACGCCGCACGGAAACACTGCCAGGCCAGGGATTTCTGGTAATTAACGTTCTCGGAACAGGTTGACCAACCGATTTTCATCGTAGCCCAGGGTCTCCCCCAAGACGTCTTCTGATATAAATTTCACTAACCGGCTATAGAAATCCGCGGTAGAACTCCTGTTTAGGTCTCCGCTTGATCTATGCACCGGTGTCCGTGAAGGATATTAACTGGGGAAGGTAGAACCGAACGTGCGTTGACCACACCTGCTCTCCATCCAGGTAAAACTAGAGGTGCCTCAACCTTAATGCGAGTTTTCGCATCTTCAGCCAAGGCATCCCTAGCCCACCCTTTAGCGGTTTCTGGCAACTGACAGAGCGCTTTCCAACTGGCTTTCCTCCTTTCCACAAAAAGCGGAAAAGGATTCTCTCCAATTTGTTCAGCTACAAATCGGCGCAAGGCACCACGGTCAGACGGTAGGTGATTACTGATGCTATGAACATCTGCACCACCTCCATCTTCCCTAGCAGGGATAACGTCCGTACAGACCAGGTCTGGGTTAGAGCAGTCACCCTGCCGGCCACCTCATTCCAATGTTTCTCTATCTGGAGGTCTGGACCAATCCAGACTCCGAGCAGCTTAACAGGACCTTCCGTCCAACGCGACGTTATTGGACGGCACCGGCTTGCCCCTCCCGGTGCCGGGTTGCAACCCGACCGACCTGTCCTTGTGAGCCTTTGCTCCTGCCACCGCCTCGTAACTCTTGATGGCCTCTTCCACCACTGGAAGCCGGCCTTCATCTGCCACGATGATGGAGATGTCAACCGCGTACGCCGTAGCTCCTCTTACATACAGAAGCGGGGACAGGGGACACCCCTGGCGAACTGAACGCTCGATCCTGAACGGCTTCGAAAAGAGCCCGTTCTCCTTGACAACAGACTCGATCCAACCGCGTAAGGTCGGGCCCAGACCATCCTCCCCGAGGACCGCCGCCAAGTACCGATGGTCGACCCTATCAAATGCTTTAGACTGGTCTAAATGCACCAGTGCACAATTTTGCGCCTCCCCGACAAGTTTGTCTATGACCCGCGCCAACCTTTTTGCCAACACCTTGGCCAAAATCTTTAACTCTGTGTTTAACAGAGTTATGGGCCTAAAGTTACCTATCCCGTCCCCCTTGCGCGTTAATTCTTTATGTTGAATATAAAGTTTTGTCATCTGACGTGTCACAATAGCTTCGTTGGTGTATTGTTCCGTAGTGTCGTCTTCGACAAGCTTTTCCTCTTTTTCTTCCGGGGTCAGTTGGGCGGGATTTCTTTTTTATTGTCTTTTGTGTATTGTTTTGGTTTTTACTCTCTCGGGCGGTGATGTGGATGGGGAAGGTTTTCGTTTTCGAGGTGTTGTAAATCCACCCTCTGATACCTCCATGGTGTCGTCTGAGAGGTCAACGTCTGTGGGGGCAACACTTTTTGGAGCAGTCGGTGCCACAGCTTCCAAGGGGATGGGTGTTTTTATATTTGTAGGGGCTTGTGCGTGCAGGGGCTGGGTCTTTTTTGTCGTTTGTTTCGGGGCTAGCACCACAACAGGGGGAGTGGGAATTTTTTGTCTGTGGGGATTGGTGTGTTTGCGGGGGTGGTTTTGTTTTGTTATTTGAGTGGCCTGGTGTTTGCGACAACTTTTTTTTTGTTCACAGTCCGCTCGATTGTGGCCCTTTTTTCCGCATTGGTAACAGGTGGGTTTACGGCCTTCCACCTGTACCCTAAGGGACACATTTTCCCCAACAGGCACTCTCTCTGGTAGGACCTGAAGGTCCTCCTGTGTCCCCTGAATCAGGACCGTAATGCTTCGCCCGAGTCAATTCTGGGGGTTGGAGCATGTTATTTGTAAGATTTTTATTTGGTCCGCCATATCAAACAACAGGGCGGCCAGCACTTCTCTTAGGCCTATTCAAGCGGTACTTCATTTATTCTTACACTAGATGTTCTTTTCCCCATATACATGAGTAGAATTACCACCTCATTTGACTTTAGGGAACACGCGGCGTGCCCACGGGCCACCTCTTCGTCTGCGAAGCGAACCTCGACTGAGCCATATATCCTTCCCATTGTAATGTACATTATGTCCCTCCGTGTCGGGGACAGGCATTTCTCTATTTTCACTTCTTTGAAGTGTTTAAACCTTCTGTCTTTTGGGCTGAAGGTTTTGAACACTACGGTCCGCTTTTCAGTTTCCACCACAGTTGAAGAAGGTGATATTATCACATCACCTCCTTCTTTTTTCATACGTTTAAAATATCCCTGTAGCACACCTACAGGCATATCAATATTTTCGGTTGCCACTGCGGCAACCTCCGAAAACTTTTTTCCATTGTTGACATGACTGTCGACATCATCATTGCTCTTTATAAGAGCACACATTTCGTGTATAATTTCAACTGACATGGTTGAAATTAATAACACAAACTGGGAAACCTATATATATTTTTTCCTATCAAAGAGGATAGTAATTTTTTTTTAATTATGTAATACAGTTCAAATCCCACCCCCATTAGGGGGAGGGCACAAAAATAGTCTAAAAGACTGTTACAATTCAAAAATGTTATTCACACACGAAGAAAAAAAGCCACAATTGCCAGAGTTCAGAATTTTTGAGAAAGTGTTGAATTATTAAATTATTCCCCGGAAAGACCAGGGAATAAAACAGTCCAAAATCGTTCAAATGTAATTCCTTGTTTCAAAGGTAACAAATCCAAAAAGTAATTACAACAAAACAGCAACAATGAAACAATAACAACAGCAAAAACTCTTACCACGAGGAAAGACATGTTAACTCTTGTAAGGTAAGCGAGCTACTTTATTTTATTAAAATTGCCACAAGGGCTGGACACAGACAGTAATGGGATGAATGATAATGATACAAGGATGATAAGGGTGGGAGAAGAGAAAAGCGCCCGCCGACTTTCACTTCTCTGAAACATTTTTCCTTTTTCTTTTTAAATCACATAATGAGGCTATAAACCTCTTACACAGTTCAGTAAATCGACACACACGAGGCAATAATCCCCTTACTTTTTATATAAAAAAAACAAAGTCTTTTTGATGTAATACACCTCTTACAAAAATGTCCATCAATTCAACTCTTCTGTCCGACCAGGCTACTCGCTTCATTGAAGCACCTGGTCCGTTTCAAACTTGAACATTTCATCATATATCTGAGGAGTCCGCCGGGAATGAGTTCATTATCCTGCACAGATCGGTCTCCCACATGACCTCCGCAGCCACCTGCGAAGGCCACTCAGGGTCCTCCGTGCAGGACAGAAGCCCCTCCCACCGGCCCTTCCTTTCAATTTTGCCAATTACACTCTGCAATGTCCCTCCCTTTGTGAAAGAGGACCACAAATTCTTCCTCCAGCGGCACACCTGCCGAAGGAGCATGGGGACACGCCGGCAGCGTGTCACAAACCGCCGGCAATGTCCTGTTTTTCTTTTTTCTTTTACCCTTGGACCGCGGGAGATTGGTGTACCTTTGCTGCGTCCAGCAGGTCCTCCATTCCTCCCGCAGCCCTCGGGTCCTTCGGTGGGTTGCCCTCCTTTCGCTTTCGTTTTTTCGAGGAGGTTTCTACCTCCTCGACATCCTCCTCCTTCTCTCCCTCCAAAGTAGGAGCAGGGAGTGATTTAACTGTTCCAGAACCCTGTTTTGGTCCTTGGGGCAGTTTTTCTTGATGTCGTCGGTTTCTAGGCACAGGTGACACTTGGGGGCGGGCGTCCCTCGAACATCACCGGATACCTAGACCTGGACATCCTCAAAAAATCGGGGAAAACCAGACTTTCGGCTGATTGGTCCATAGGGTCAAAACAGCTTTTGCTCCCTCCCGATCAGCCGCAGGCAGAATTTTTACATTGACCAGCTTGGTACTGCTACCACCCAGACCCTGGCGGATAGAATCCTCTATCCACTCGGGCTCAATTCCGGGTGGCAAACCGCAGACCTAAGCCCTCGTCAACTTCTTCCCATAATAAGTGGGAAGGAACATAATTTCATTGCCCTCCAGGGGCCGGCTTGCAAATTCGCAAGCTTCTTGGGGGGAGTCAAAGAGCAACCAGACCGCTGCATATTTGACCCCCCGTGAAATATATTTAATGGATTGCATGTATTCTGCCAGCTCTTTCATAATTGAGGCTTTCGGGAAGACGGTTATGGTATCGAGCGACTTTGAATAAGTCCTCAACACCACCGTCTTCCTTTCGAACTCTTTCAGCCATGTCTTGAGAGGTGTCAACTCCCACACTATCAATTCGTTTGCCATCCTAACACAAAGTACTAAAAAAATTCACAACAGTTTTTTAAAATAAAGTAAAAAACACAAAAAGGAAAGAAAAAGAAAAAGGACCCAAGAGAAGGGAAGGAAAAAAATAACAGTTCAATAAGTTTTTTTTAAAAAAACTAAATGATAGTAAGAAGAAGAGTTCAAACAATGGCAAACAAAAAATAATTTTCGGCCGTATGGTATTCCTGGTCAATCCTTTGTGTAATCCAGTGAATCAGAAACAATTTGGAGTAAACTCCACACAGAATTTCTCACAATTATGTGAGAAAACACACACACGTCTCCACCGAGGCAGACAAAATGCTCCGAATCCAGTAAGGACTCCTTGCTTGTGCAAAAAAATAAATAAATAAATAAAACCTACAGACAACAAATCCTACTGGACTCAAAGAGCAAAAGGTCTTACCTTACGGTAGAGCGTCTTACAAATTCAATTTTCGACTACTGCACACCAGCGTGACGACTTCCACAGGTAAGCGAGCTATTTTATTTTATAGAATTTGCCATAAAGGCAGTACATAGAGTATGGTAGCTTGCGGGCTGGACAAGGACATTAATGAGGTGAATGATAATGAACGAAAGATGATAAGGATGGGAGAAGACAAAAAGCACTCGCCGACTTTTGCTTCTCTAAAACATGGTTTGTTTGTTTTTTTAATATTTGAGGTATTAAACCTCTTACAATATTGTTACACTTTTATGGGCAAAAATGTCCATTACAATTGAAAACAATTACATCAATGAGTCTTTAATAAGCTTTTTTGCCTCATGCAGGCATTCCAGCAACTGCAAGTTGGGGTCCTTTACACATGATCTATACTCTTCCTTTGAGAAGGAGTCCATTATGTGATAGAGGTTTCTTTCTTCCAGTACCCGGGCAGCCACCTGCGGAGGCCACCCTGCAATACAAGTCGAGTCTATTAGATCCCGACTATCAAAGGAACTTTCTATATAATTCTCTACAGCCCTTCCTCTGAGATAGAAGACGACATGTTCTTCAACATTTCCATAGGGAGGGGCCTTCTTCTTCCCCACCTCCGGTGGCTCACGTTCCACCGAAGGGGTTTCAGAACATGCCGCCGGTGCACCTGCAACCGCCGGCGATGCCCCGTTTTTCTTTCTTTTCTTTTTTTCCACTTTTTCGCGTCGGGAGGGTGAGGTTCCTCCGGTCTGTCCGTATGTCCCTCCTTCCCTCCGCCACCATGGGATCCATTGTTGCCAACCTTCTTTCTTTTTTTTCCTTTCGAAGGGGTTACCTCCTCCTCGACTTTTTCTAGACCTCCCTCCTTTATATGCCCAGGAAGCTCCTTTGGAAGAAAAACATCCTCCTCTATTAATTTTTCCAGTGCCCTTGCGTGGTTGTTGGGGCACTTCCTCTTGATGTGACCCGATTCCAGGCACCAGTCATCTTTAGAAAATCTGGGAAGACCAGATCTTTGGCTGATTGGGTCCATAGGGTCAAAATTGCTTTCGACCCCACCCAATCAGCCACAGGAAGCATTCTAACATTCAAGAGCCTGGCTCCGCTGCCACCTAGACCCCGGCAGATAGTACCTTCTATCCACTCAGGCTCTATTCCGGGTGGCAGCCCACTCACCCAGGCTCTTGTTAATTTCCTCCCACGATATGTGGGGAGAAACAAAATGTTTTCCCCTTCCAGAGGTTGACTTGCAAATAAGCTAACCTCTTTAGGGGTGTCAAAGAGTAACAACACTGTTGCAAATTTGACACCCATTGCAATATACTTGATAGTTGGCAGGTACTCTGCCAACTCTTTTTCAATTTCGTCCTGAGAGAACACAGTGATGGTGTCGAGTGACTTGGAGTATGTCCCCAACACCACCATTCTCTCATTTCGGTCCTCTATCCACTGCTTGGGGGGCACAATTTCCCACTCCAGCACAGTGGTTTTCTTTGTTGCCATGATTTAAAACCCAAAAGAACCAATAAAGAGTTCAACAAAAGTTCAAATGTTCTAAATAAAAGTTCAGTAATAAACACAAAAAAAGAACGGAAAGACAGAGCAGAGAAAAGAACGAAGGAAGACAGTTCAATCCACGGCAACACAATTCCGCAACTCCGTAATAATACAGGTACTCCAGTCGCAAAAATAGTCCTTCCTGCCTTGGTACTCCTTGGTAATCCAGTGGAAATTCGCAAACACAAAGACAATTTTCGCAAACAAATTAATTTTTGCTGAGGGGCTACGCCTCCTCAAAAACACAATTCTCACTGCAAAGTGAGTCTTTACGCACGACCACAGGCAGGCAAATGTCTGGAGCAGAGTAGAGACTGTTGCTCACCAAAAAATATTAAATACAGGGCAACAAACTCCACTAAGCCCTCAAAAAAATACAACAAACGCCTACCTGTAGTCGACCCTCAAAGCTCAATATTTCACGACGAAAGACGTGACTTCATGCAGCAAGAACTCTCCGCCAAAAAACACATCTGTCTCCGACAAAGGTAAGCGAGCTACTTTATTTCATAAGATTTGCCACTAGGGCAGTACATAGAGTAGCTGCGGGCTGGACAAAAAACATTAATGAATGATGGTGATGGACGAAGATGGTGATGGGAGAAGACAAGAGCGCCCGCCGACCCTCGCTTCTCTAAGACATTGTTCCTTTTTTTTTCAAAATTTCACAAAAATTTCAAATTTTCTTTTTCAATACAATATAATGTTCAATAAGTCTATGTTACCCGGCCGACCAGCGCTCTTGCCTCAACGAGGCAATCATCGCTGGTCAGGTCGTGGTCTAGAGGTATAATTTGAAATGGGTCCATCGGGAAGGAATGCTGCCAAAAAACACGTCCGAACACGTCAGAGGTTAGCGAGCTACTTTATTTAATTTAATTTGCCACAAGGGCAGTACACAGATAGTAGCTACGGTCTGGACATAGACATTAATGAATGATGGTAATGGAATGAAGATGGTGATGGGAGAAGACGAAAGCGCCCGCCGACTTCCGCTTCTCTAAGACATTGTTCTTTTTTCAATAATTTCACAAAATTTCCAAAATTTCACAAAAATTCCAAATTTTACAAATTACAAATTACAAATTCAAAAATTTTTCCAGAGGCAATAAACCTCTATCTCAATATAATACAAAAACAGGTTCACGTTACCCGGCTGATGAACGTTCTTGCTTTATTGACTCAATCGTTCTTCGTCAGGCCCCCGCATACAGGTATCAATTGAAAGAGGTCCTCCGGGAAAGAATTCTCGATCCTGCACAGATCTTTATCCAATAGGACCTCTGCAGCCAGCTGCGAAGGCCACTCGGGATCCTCCATGCAGGACCGAAGACCCTCCCATTAGTTTCTCTTCCTCATTTTACCTATTTCATTTTCTAATATTCCTCCTTTGTAGAAGAGGATTACATAATATTTCTCCGGCCCCTCAACCGCCGAAGGAGACATGGGAGACGCCGTCTGCGTGTTACAATCCGCTGGCGGCGTTCCGTTTCTCTTCTTTCTTTTTTTCTTTTTACCGTGGGCCACGGGAGGTTGAGGTTCCGGTGTTGCACACGCCAGGTCCACTCTTTCTCCCGTAGCTTCCGGGTCTTTTAGTGGGTCACCATTGTTCCCCACTTTTCGTTTTCTCGTTGAGGAAGTCACCGCTTCCTCGTTCTGTTTCTCTCCCTCCATTTGGGGGGCAGGGAGAGGTTCCGATATCAACTTCTCCAGGATCCTACTTTGGTCCCTGGGGCAGTTCTTCTTAATGTGGCCGGTCTCCAGACACAGGTGACACTTGGGGGGGGGGCGTCCCT
The DNA here is from genome assembly GCF_006345805.1 of Octopus sinensis. Taxonomy (NCBI): domain Eukaryota; kingdom Metazoa; phylum Mollusca; class Cephalopoda; order Octopoda; family Octopodidae; genus Octopus; species Octopus sinensis. Next base: position 166,991,706 of record NC_042999.1, on the reverse strand, counting down.
CAAGCATCACCGGATACCTGGACCCGGCCATCCTCAAAAAGTCCGGAAAAACCAGACTTTTGGCTGACTGGGTCCATAGGGTCAAAACAGCTGTTGACCCCTCCCAATCAGCCGCAGGCTGTACTTTTACGTTCAGTAGCTTGGAACTGCTACCATCCAAGCCCCGGCGGATAGAGTCCTCTATCCACTCGGGCTCAACGCCTGGTGGTAAGCCGCAGATCCAAGCTCTCAACAATTTTGTCCCTTGTAATTAGGGAGGAACAATATGTGTTTGCCCTCAATGAGCTGGCTTGCAAATTCGCAAGCTGCTTTAGGGGAGTCAAATAGCAACCAAACCGTTGCGTATCTAACTCCCCGTGCGATATATTTAACGGCTGGCATGTAGTCTGCCAGCTCGTTAACAATAGTAGCCTTTGGAAAGACTGCTATGGTGTCGAGCGACTTCGAGTATGTCCTCAGCACCACGGTCTTTTCCTCGAGCTCATTGAAATATTTTTTGGGAGGTGTCAATTCCCACACAGTGAATTTCTTTGCCATAACGTAAGGTTCAAAAACAGTTCAAAATGTGATAAAATAAAATAAGACACAGAAAGGAGAATGAAAAATACAACAGAGGGGAAGAAATGAAATTAGAAATAGCAGTTCAAAAACAGTTCTTTTTTTTAAAAAATAAATGATAGACGGAGAAAGAGAGTTCAAATCCAGGCAAAGGAATTAATTTTTTCTTTTTTTTTTTTTCACTTTTTTCGGCCAAAACATTGTATTCTAGGCCAAATGTACAACTGGTAAAACTTCTTGATAAAATAATCCTTGGCACTCCCTGGTAATTCCCGTGGATAACACAAAGACAATTTCAAAAACAATTTTTGCAGAGGAACTACGCCTCTTCAAAAACACAATTCTCACTGCAAAGTGAGTCTTTACACTCGACAACAGGCAGGAAAAAATGTCTGGAGCAAAGTGTAATCTATTACTTGCTAAAAATTATTAAATGCAAAGCAATAAACTTCACTAGGCCCCTAAATAAAATTCAACAAATGCCTACCTGTAGTCGAGTCTCAAAAATTCAACATTTCACGTCGAAGCACGTGACAACCGGCAGCTGCCAAAAAACCACACAGCCACTCCTGTACCTGACTAGGCGGATGAATTCTGAGAACCTTCCAAACAATGGACCAGGATACTATCTATGCTGGTTCTATGGAGCACATTTATACTGAACTCTCTGGACCACTCTGAATTATGGTCACCCTACAGTGTCAAATTAATCGCAAAACTTGAGGCAGTTCAGCTGCGTTACACCAGGAAGCTTATGTTAATAGCACAGCTGAGTTACTGTGAGAGAAGAAAGAGTGGTATAAGCATGGAATATCCTTGACGGGCTGGCTGACACCTCGGTTTGGAATCGAGAGCTACACCAGTCCCTGAACTGGACTTTCTGCCCGATTCCAACGGTCCCATTTGTCCCGTCTAATGTGAGGACCATGAACTGTAAGAGCCAACAACTCTGTACTCCCTTGCCAATACATCTGAGTGATCTTCATGGAGTAGCAGTAGATGTTTTCAAGAAACAACTTAACCTCCTGCTACACAAGATCGGAGATATATCAAGATCTAAGCAGGAGACTCAAAAGAGGGCAGCAGTGTCGAACTCCCTCCTTCACCAAAAGCCAATTACATAAATCGGCCAAAGGGTGATTGCATTGGTGTTGCACCAGTATGGCCATGCCTTGGGCTGAAACATGTAACAGAATACACACACACATACACATATCTTCAGGTTTTCACGAAGGTCCGATTTCCATACAGATCTTAAATTGTGGCATGCCGCTCAGGCTTTTCTCCTCCTCTCAACTATATCACCCTCTGTGTTCTCAATCTTTGCTCCCAGATACAGGAAGTCCTCAACCAACTCTAGTGGCTTCCCTCCTACATTCATAATCTTCTCTCGCTTCCTAGCGTTCTCTACCAAATACTTTGTCTTCGTTTCATTCCTTTTTAACTCCACACTCACCGGCACAGTCTCCACCTCTTTTACCGCTGTTGTACAGGTCTGAGACTTGGATACTGACCAAAAAACTACCTCAGATGGTGAATAGGTGCTACACGAAAATGCTGAGGATGGCTTTAAATACTAATCAGTACACACCGAGGATGAAGAACTCAGAGCTGTACAAGAGCCTCCCAATAGTAAGCTCTAAAATAACAGAGGAAACTGAGGTTAGCTGGACATGTTCGTCGTCACTCAGTGCTCATGTGGGAGCTCCTACACGTACACACTAGAAGAGGGAGACCGAGGATGACATATGTTGATGCCCTAAGGACAGGCACTGGTGTCTGGGAGACACAGAACATGGCAGCGATGATGAGGAACAAAGACCGCTGGAGAGAATTCGTCCATGGATCTCGGAAATTTTACCTGCATTATTTTATTTTTAACATTTCAATGCTGTTGCCCTGAAGAAGAAGTATAAATAATCCGAGTTATGAAATATTAACTTTGTTAACGAAATGAGAAGTTCAATCTGAATTTTCTAATCAGCGACGAACTATATTCTTTTGCACCAGGTGTCAAAACATCCATTTCGCATTTAAAATGTGCCCGGTGTCGAAAATACGCTATCATTTTGTAAATAAAACAAAAGTTAGCTTTCATTAAACTTCTAAGAATACTTAAATCTGTCTGACGTCTTTAATTGACTCAGTCTGCAGCATTTAAATAACTTCCAATCTTTGTCGAAATCTATTTAAATACTCGTTCATTCGTTATGACAATATTAATGGTGGATTATTATGATATAGTTATAAATGCTATTAAAGGATTTGTAACGTATTAATTCAAAGTGAAGTAAGTATTAAAACAAAAACAAATAAAATTATCCTATTTTCCCTTCAAATGCGAATATCAAAGACTGTTAGCTTCACAAGAATATTTATATGAAAGTGTCGATATATTTTTGTTAGTTTACACAGTCCCGGAGAGTCGAATGCGAAAGTGAAGTAAGTAGAACTTAGCCACAAAATGCGCTACTGAATGTTTGAGTTGGTTTATTGTGAATCTGAGTGAATTGTTGATGTAAATATTAAAACATTTTTCATCTCTAGAAATGGGGCAAAAAGTAAAAATAACAGTAACGTATCATTAGCCACATTAAATTATCTACTCCGGTGTTACACTGTCTTGCCCATCTCTTTTCTGATGGTTCTATAAAAAATCCCAAAGCAAAAATGTTAATCGATACCTTTAAATAGCATTTGTACCGTGGAATGATTCTTAATCTAGAGCTTTATAAATAAGTTTATAACCATGATCAAAACTTATCACTTCACTTGATAAAGTGTTTAAGTATGACAATGAATATGCATTGGATAGAGAAATCATTGATACAGTGTAAAGAAAAACCAGCAGTGTCGTTAAATACTGAAAAGAGAAAGAAAATAGTTTTGATGAATGACATCAATGACCGAGGGAAAAATTGAGAGATCAATAAAATAAATGGATGGCATGACACGTAAAAGTGTTTGTGCTACAACGAACAATAACTGGAATATGTTAATCTTGGACGGAATCGAATGATTAGCATATTGGGTTTTGTTGTTTTCTCAAGAAGCATGTAATTTATTAACCCGACAACATCGACATCGTTGACAATGATTTAATGTTTTCTTCTAAGCAGAATGTTGTGTTTCGTACGGAACTTTCTTTGCCGTGACAGCAACTGTAGAAAAGTATACAGTGGAATGGCTTTCTATAACACCTACGAAGAACGATATTAAAATAGAGCGGAAGTGGAAGGGACAATAGAGGTGAAGTGAAATGGCTACAATCAGAAAGCGAAGCCATATTGTATTGAGTAGACATGACAATGTTTTATGTAGTGGTCGTTTACTGGGCATTATTCATGGTAAGATTTACACCTTTTGTTTTTTGCAAAGACTTTTTCGATGCCCCTCACAACGTAATCCATATACGTAATATCAAAGCAGAGCAATTTAGTTCCATACTATAGTCTAGTGCAAGTGGCAACTTACCACATCAACCCCTTACTGTTAGTGGTTATTTGACACTTGATTTTCATTGACTGACCTAACCTTCAGAACGTGGTTTCTTAGTACTTCATTATGTGCCAGCGAAGTTACTAGTTGAAATATTTACTATTCCGATATATCAGTCGTTATTGTGATTGTGGCTAACAATCAGTTTATCATAATACTTTAAAAACGTTAATATCTTAATAGAAGATCGGCGGCGAGTTGGCAAAATCGTTAGCACGCTGGGCAAAATGCTTAGCGAAATTTCGTCCGCTTTCACGTTCCAAGTTCAAATTCAGCCGAGTCGACTCTGCTTTTCATCCCTTCGGAGTCCATAAGAAGTACCAGTTGTAATCAGGTTGCCCCCTCTCTCAAAATTGCTGGCCTTGTGCCAAAATTTGAAACAAATATTTTAATAGATCAAGACATCAAAGACTATACACGATCTGTAGCTACTCTCGATTCCCAGTAGCCATACGAAATTTTCCACTGCATCAACAACATTGGGAGGCAGAGCCGTCCACTTCGAGAAGCACTGAACATAATAGACTGTCCATTCATTCCGCCAGTACCAATACGCACACGGTTAAATGTGACTTTAAAGCATTCCAAAGTTACTCATTGGTTTGCAAATAAGTTTAGGAGAAACGGTGTAGCCTGAGCGCCTTTCAGTATTCGCTTCCACCAATTGACTTCCTTAAATCCAAATAGGTTATAGCTCGACTTCGTTTTGCAGCCTTCGGAGGTGGTAGGAATATAGTGGTTTCAAATTTTGGTGAGGACCAGCAATTTTTAGGGAGGATGAGGTATTTATTTTATCGCTCCTGAAAGGATAAAAGGCAAAGTGGATCTCAACAGCATCTGAATTCAGGACGTGAAAGCTTAAGAAATGTTACTAAGCATTTTGTCCGGGGTGCTAACGATTCTGCCAGATCGCCACCTTTGGGATGCAGAAAACTATGAAATCGACCATAATCATACACCCACCTTCAAATAAAATATGGATTTGCATTAACACACACTGATTTGTTCCATATTCGGTAGATATTTATTTAGGGGTTGCCAAAATGGAAATAATGTTTCAGAAACCCATAATGTAAGATGTGAGAAACATTTTCCTAATTTAAAAATAAAACCTTTAGTATGCTCAACAAGGGCAGGAATAAGCTAACATACACTGAACACCTATGTAAAAGGTGATATCTTAGTTATATACTAAAACTAGCAGTATCGCCCGGCGTTGCTCGGGTTTGTAAGGGAAATAACTATATAAGCATTTTTAGAGAGTTACTTCCCTTATAGATGCCAATTCGGACTTTCTTAGCCATTTCTGTTTTGGTGTCTTCAAGCCATGAAGTCGTTGTTCTAAAAGAACGCTGGTCTCCTTAACGCATTACGACGTTGATTTCCTTCCCACAGCTTCACGAGGGAGGGAAGAAGGGGAAGAAGCAAACACAGGTGCAGGTGTGACCATGGACGCCAACTCCACCGCCATCGACACACGAAAAATTATGCATTAAAATGGAATAAAAAATGTTAAATTATTTTTTAAATCGTAGACTCATCGTAGACGCGCGCTAATAGCCAGACGGGCTCAATATGAATCACGACTATAAGATACCCGAATTTGGTTAAACTGCACCGCAAAATGTGGGAGTAGTTAGGAATCTAAATCGAAGGGGACAGACACTCACAACTAGAGTTTTATATATATATAGATATTAGAAGAAAATTATTTCCATATTACAAAATACTTTACTCTTAGCTCAAGCTGTACTAGACCAACATTTAGAAAATAAGGATGCACTGAAAACAAATAGGTAAATGTGAATAATATTTTCTTTACGTCCAGTTGGATTCCAAAACATTAGTTTTAGAAACTCGGAGTTTAGAAACCATTTGCAATGTTTGAGTAATGGAGATTCAAGTGAATGTTAATCTCCTCATTCTTATGAAGTAGCAAGCCTATATCGAACGTGGTGGCGGTTAAATGCAAAAATGGTAGAGTTTCCAAAAATCCTTTCGTTACGAAATAAGATCATTTGGAGGCTCAAATATGTGTGTATTAATACGAAGTTCGTACAGATAATATTCGGTGAAATACTGTAATTTAAGGCCTTGATTTAAAAAAGAAATCCTAAAAGATTTTGAAGAGTAAAATATTTTCAGTCCCAAGTGTTGCAGTGTCTTCTGAAAGATGCGATTAATTAATGGTTTTAAAAATAAGAAAAAAAAAATGCCACAAATCATTTCAAAATCTATTTGAAATTTTAAAAAAATATTCCAAGTATTTTGCTGAACCAGGGTTAACTTTATTTCAATTCCACAATGCAGCTGTGTAACTTATGTAAACGGAAACAATTTTTAACCTCCCTCAGAAAGGAGATTTCGAAAGTTAATCGGCTGAAATGAATTCGTTATGTGGGTAATAAATTAGACAAAGTAATTTTATTTTCATTTCATTGATTAAAATCTGCTTATTAAAACAAATGGAAATGCACGGCGAATACAGAAAATTATATTCGCTTACGTTTTGACTCGAGCAATATTTACAGTTTTCTTTCATTTTTATACGTTATGAGGATTCATTTTAGAAATTGCGAAACACATCTCGTTTTATTAATTCTTTTATCCAGTTATTTAAATGCTGGCAACAGGATGAAACATTTCATTAACTTTTTTTGCTTTGTGCGAGGAATACTTAAAATAAATATGGTTGTCAGGAAGAGAAACAGGAGATAAATTGTAGGTTTGCTGCGCCACAGAAGGGATCGATAACATTTTGGGAAATACAGAAGCAGTTACGGGCGACAAGAAAGGGGTAGAAATTCTGCAAGAATTATTGAATAGCGACATGCCAGATAAGTCCCCAATTTGAGTAGCATCATTAAAAGTAGAATTTCCAGAATTTGAGCAATTTTCGCTGTCAGAGTTAGTTCCGTATGAAAGTTTTTGAGTAAAAACAGGATCAGGAATTGCCAGAATAGGCGTTACTGGCGATTTATTAATACCAATTGTTTCTAGACTATTGCCAGAACATGTCC
>NC_042999.1:166974630-166979630 GCF_006345805.1 Octopus sinensis | reverse complement strand
AACTATAACCACATCAAGCTTTCCCGGCGAGGAGGGTAATTATTCGACACCCTACGAAATGAGAATGAAAAAGCAAGATACGGCGAAAGGTGGAGCAGCTCATGAGAGTCAATGGCCATCCAACTGAGGTCTGCTGTTCTTCAGTCTCATAGCATACTTGCATCAACTGTTGTTATCAGCAATACCAAAAGTGTGAATAGTCCCATACAAGCCATTAACATGTTAAACAAATCACTGTGTGTGTTGTCCAAGCGATTTGCCTACTCCATCCTTTATCAGGACCATCCTGAAACAGAAAAATAAAAGATGGGAAAATGTAGATTGTTTGGCCTTCATGCGTCAAATACGAGAAGAGAGATTATCATATGTATATGTGTGCCTCTGCGCGCGCACATACACACATATATATTTATATATAATAGAAATATTAAAATACGTACATATGTATGTAGAGTAAATGCATAAAAAACACAGGTAATAACTATTGAACAATAAACTCAGTGCATGTACGGGGAGTACCCAAAATATTTTAATATTTTAATATTTCTATTATTGAAAACAAGTGGATGTATTCCACTGAAACTAGGTAAATATAAGCCTTCGAACAGAGACGTCAGTGGCGACACCTGCGGGGTCTGACTGCGCTACATTGACAAGGGGCAATACCCCGAAACGCGTCTGTAGCTGTCGGACTGGCAGTGTGAAGCGGCTGACCTCCCTTGTTCGAAGGTTATAATGGATACAGATCGTGTATCAATAGCTATCTTGATGGCGGTGGCCTCATGGAGCTGACCATGGCAGCGATTATTCTTATATCTATAAGAATGCCATATTAATATGGCGATAACAATTAATTATATATATATATATATATATATATATATATATATATATATATATATATAATATATATATAGAGAGAGAGAGAGAGAGAGAGAGAGGAGAGAGAGAGAGAGAGAGATGCATACATATGTACCTATGTATTATGTATGTACGTACATATGTATGTAGAGTAAATGCATAAAAACCACAGGTAATAAGTATTGAACAATAAACTCAGTGCATGTACGAGGAGTACCCAAAAGTAACCGGAAGCCTTTTCCGTAGTAGTTCAGGCTTCTACCGCTAGAAGCCACTTGATGCGAGCCTCGAGTATTAATCTGCCGACAGGCGTCCTCGGGACAAGGTCATGACTTTGTTTTGCAGTGCTTTTCCCTGTTCGTTGATTTTTGCGATTGCTGAAACGAAAGAACAGCGTGCTTCCGTGAAATTCTGTTTTCTACCGGTAAAACGACAGCTGAAACAATTGTCATACTTCAAACAGCTTACAAGGACGCAAAACACAAGTTTACGAGAGGTTTTCACGCTTTGGGAACGGTCACTTGAACACCAACCTCGTTCAGGGGACCGTCGACCTCTCGAACGAATGAAAACATCACAAAAATTCATGAATTGATCTTGGAAGACAGTCACCGAACAATGGACGAACTTGTTGTCATGACTGTTGTGTCATGGAACTCCAGCCAAAGAATTTTAAACGAGAAATTGCGAATGAAAAGAGATGCAGCAAAATTTATGTCTCTCTTGCTCAAGGAAATCACAACTGAACGCGTGTCGTGAACTGAAAGAACAGTTGGCAGTTGATCCGGACCTTTTTTCGAAGGTCATCACTGGTGACGAAAGCTGGTGCTACGAAAGCATTCGATGTCACCACGCCCCTAAAAAAGTGCGTCAAGTGGAGTCCAAAGTCAAAACGATGCTGATTTGTTTCATCGATGTGGAAGGAATTATCCACACAGAATTTGTTCCTCCTGGACAAACTGTTTACCAGACATTTTATTTAGCAGTTCCGAAGCATTTGCAGGACGCGATGAGTCGAGAATGCCCCGACTTGTGAAAAAGTGTGGAGAGTGATGGTTTCATTACGACAAAGTGCCTCCACACACCATCTTGAGTGTAAGACAGTTTTTGACCAAAAATGGCATGGCCCCGCTTACCCGTCTTAAACTTGCTCCCAGTATCTTTTTTTTTCCCCGAATAAAAATATTGTAACAGGATGGGGTCACCAATTGTAACAGGATGGGTTATCGATTCACTGAAAGGGTGTCGATCCGATCCAGTCACATACAATTTTTGTAAGACAATACAGACGAAGTCAGGTTGTAGGTAAAAGACAGCAGTTCGTTTATTTATTGCGATGGCGTACGTGTGTCTGATGGGAGAAGGACAGCCTCTGATGTACAGCTTCTTGTTCGTTTTGTTGAAGAGGTTCGATGGTCGTTGGCGGCTAAGTCGGTGAGTTTTTCAGAGCCTGCGAAATGTACGTCCGATCGCGTTGGCTGACTTGCCAGACAGAAGGATTTGAGTTTGGCGGGCCTAAGAGAACGTTTCCCGCACATGCGCATGGGGAAGACTTCCGGTGGCCACCCGGAAGTAGTCCCATTCTGCGCATGCGCGGTGAACCCTACACAGTAGCATCACTACAATATCTTTAAAGGAAAACTTTTTGCAGATGTGAAAGAGGTGAAGAAAAACATGACGGAGGTGTTAAAAAGCATCACTTCGCAAGCGTTCCAGGATTGCTTTGAATAGTGGAAGATGTGTGTGGACCGATGCATTGCTTCAAACGGAGGATATTTAGAAGGCGGTTAAAGTGTAAACATGTAAAACTAAGTGAATGATATAAAAGTGCAAAATTCCGGTTTCGTTTGGGCACCCTCGTATAGTGTCTATACTATTATTATTATAATGAAGTCGACAGTTAACAGTTTCCTACTGAAACTGTAAACAAAACTCAGAAGCAAATTAATAGTAGGGTATATATGTACGGCTGAAAGCTAAGAAGGGGATAGAACTGGTCTAAATGAGAGGAAGTCAAAGGCTGGGAAGAGGTGATGACAGTGGGGAAAGAAGACTTAATACTAAGATAGAGTTGCGAGTTGTTACAGAAATGGTTTAAGTTTAAAGAAGAGGCACACGCAGAGAAGATGCTTAAGTTGGAATAGTGGCGTTCAGAGAGAAATAACAGACATAATCTGAAAATTTGTACAGTACATTGTTTGTTGTGAATTGAAAATGAACTGCACCGTTCTAATGCCTTCTTAGGAATACATTTAAGATTAAGACTGAAATAAAAATTTAGAACTGCATTTTTATTAGCTTATTCGGAGAATGCGTTACAGCAACATTCTTCTTTGTACTTCTCTATTACGTTATCAATTTTGATTTGTTTTACATACACACACACACACACATACATACATACATACACATACACACACATACATACATACATACATACATACATACATACATACATACATACATACATACATACATACATACATACATACATACATACATACATACATACATACATACATACATATATATATATATATAACCCCTTCTAATATGTTAGAAGAACTGATAATTGCAGACAGAAAGCGCTTGCATAAAAATCTTCTTCATATCTTAAAGTCAATAACAGCTTCCACGACTCCACCAGAACTCTCACCTACGAAGACAAGGAGTCCAGAAACAAGCAGCGGCACGTCTGGCTTCGCAGTGAGGCTGGTGTTATTTCGAAATGTTCTTCTAGTAGATCTCTTACTCCAGCTTTTGGATAACTGTTGACTCCAGCCGTGGCCTTCCCATCTCACCTTTTCGTTTATATAAGACTGCATTAGTCAATGTATTCTTCTTTTTATGATTGTAACATATGATCAGAGAAAATTTGGCTACTTTTTCAAGCAGGACAAGCAAGTGCATGATGGCTCTTTCGGTGATTCGGCAGTGGATCTTATTTATTTTATTTTATTATATTGTATTTATTTATCTGTTGCAGTCTCTCAGATTACAGTCAGAAAGAGATACAACTTCTAAGAAAAGTTACCTACAACAAACTATTGTAGGTAACTTCACTTGATAAATACTATTGTATTTATCAAGGGAAGTTTTAATCTGGATAGAACAACTACTAGCATTGTCACTGATACCCCGTATAACTTTCCCTAGCTCCTGACAAACCGAATAGTTGTAAGTAGTGGCTAAAAGACAAGTATACCACACATCCATACCATTCTGCATGATAAATCAAGTGTTTCCTTTTTTAATGTAAAGAACCAATATTGGATCAAAATATTGAGGAAAATCAAGACATTGGTATATTTTATAAAACAGAACATGTTATTTGCAAATATATCGTCTATCAAACATATACACTAAGGTTTGCCAATATTCGATGTTAATTTTACATGATTTTTTTCCTCCTCGGTGTACAGCATGTTCACTGATTAAACTACATCTGCCCCACATATTGACATCGCTTGCATAAAAAAATACCTAAAGTTCTGTAATAACTTTTCGTATAATCTTTTCGAAATAAAAAATAGAAAATGTTCTACGGAATTGCTTTTAGAAAAGAATATTATTTTTTTTTTTCTGACTTTAAGAGGAGAGCTCTAGAAGATCTCAGTAGCTGCAAAACAAAAGAATTCTTTATTTGAGGATACAGGTGAAGTAAATTGAGACAAATAATAAAGACTGTATTTTTTATCTGTCAAAATGGTAGGCAGGGATGAAGGTGATCGAATTAATTGTTTACAGACCGACGTAGACATCCAATATAAAAATACTTAACTCTCAATTACTTTCCAACAAGATAAAAACATTAGCCGTACGTGGGTGGGACATACACATCACGGCAACATGTACAGGATAACTGCATAAATTATGAATATTTGGTAGCTTGCAATTATTATTTATAATCTTGTCTTGGATTGGATATCAATCCATTCTATTCCAAACGAGAGATCAAGTTATATATCTGATTAGAAGAAAATTAATCTTTACAAGGGCATATGGCAGTAAATAGAGAAAATGTATATGGTATCGATAATATCAACTAAAAGGAGATTAAGCTCTTTAGATATTAGGATAGAGGTAGTTTGCGTTGTGGCATATGTGACTTTCTGAAATGCATTAAGAAGAGGAATAAA
>NC_042999.1:166959630-166972130 GCF_006345805.1 Octopus sinensis | reverse complement strand
TCCACATTGTTCCAACCACTCAGGCCAAGTTTTTGGTTTGACGATTCCGACTGTCAGCGTCGGTGGCCTTCACGCCAGGCTTTAAAAGAAAGTAAGAAAGAAATACTATTTGAAGAGGTATTCTTCAGCACTGAATAATCAGCAGTAAATCAAACGAACGTTTAGTTTTCATTCTGTGTAACGGACTTCGATGCACGCGAAATTTAATCATTGGGTGTACTCGATGTCTAATCATTAACAAACGTCTATTGAATAACAGAATTATTCTTTCAAAATTAAGCACGCGACCAGCCAATACCATCGACACCAATACGAGGCTGGTACTTTATTTTACCGAAATGGTGAACGGCGGAATTTGAATTGAGAATGTACAGGTGGAACAGATACTTATTTCTTTACTACCCACAAGGGGCTAAACACAGAGAGGACAAACAAGGACAGACAAACGGATTAAGTCGTTTATATCGACCCCAGTGCGTAACTGGTACTTATTTAATCGACCCCGAAAGGATGAAAGGCAAAGTGGACCTCGGCGGAATTTGAACTCAGAACATAGCGGCAGACGAAATACGGCTACGCATTTCGCCCGGTGTGCTAACGTTTCTGCCAGCTCAGGCATTTTTCTCGACGCTCTCACGATTTTGCCAATTCACCGCCATATAATGGGTTATAGACTAATAAATTACCATGAGCACAAAAAAGTAAACGAGATTAAAATTAAAAATTAACATTTATTTTAAATCTAGCGCTTGTCCATTGCCAAGGTGATATCATGCAGCAACAAATAAATATAAGATAAAAAAAAGACTCCCTTTAAAAGCGTATACGTTTTAATTACATTTTACAAGCATTGATAGATCCAATCTTAACCATGTTTTTTCCTGTCAATTAAATTCTGCTTACAAGATATTGGTCAACTTAATCTTGTGGTGGAACACACATTACCAATATGCTGCGCTGATATATTGATCCCGGATCTACGCGGTTTCGATATCAACTTTTTATTAACCAGGCGCAGGAGTGGCTGTGTGGTAAGTAGCTTGCTAACCAACCACATGGTTCCGGGTTCAGTCCCACTGCGTGGCATCTTGGGCAAGTGTCTTCTGCTATAGCCCCGGGCCGACCAATGCCTTGTGAGTGGATTTGGTAGACGGAAACTGAAAAGAAGCCCGTCGTATATATGTATATATATGTATATATGTGTGTGTGTTTGTGTTTGTCCCCCTGGCATTGCTTGACAACCGATGCTGGTGTGTTTACGTCCCTGTCACTTAGCGGTTCGGCAAAAGAGACTGATAGAATAAGTACTGGGCTTACAAAGAATAAGCCCCGGGGTCGAATTGCTCGACTAAAGGTGGTGCTCCAGCATGGCCGCAGTCAAATGATTGAAACAAGTAAAAGAGATACAACCACGTCTGTAATATTGATTTCAAATTTTAGCACAAGGCCAACAATTTCACGGAAGGAGTTAAGTCGATAACATCGACCCCCAAAGTTAAACTAGTACTAATTTTTTCGACCCCGAAAGGATGAAAGGCAAAGTCGACTTAGGTGGAATTTGAACTCAAATAGTAGAGATGGATGAAATACCGTTAGGCGTTTTACCCGGGGTGCTAACGATTCTGCCAGCCCGCTGCCTTAAACCCACATCTCTAATATTCCAACAAGAAACTTGCTTTTTCAGGATATCAATAACTTATCAAGAATTCCACCAAGTCAGAACACCGCCCTTTATCCAATAAACGTTTTCCATTCCTTTTACAAATATATCACATCCATATTTGTATGCACTGATTTATATGCACGTCGTAATACTGAAAGAAATGAAATAATTCGACGATAATTACAGTGCTTGCAAGAAGAATGTCACAAAAGAATTGTCACATGTTTATTAATCCTTTGTCATTTTCAAATTCGTTTATTGGAAGCGAGCAAGTCAGAAAATATTTACAAAGCTTCGATGAGTTTGTTTAGTTACAAAATTCAATAAATCAATACAAGTGTTTCCTTTTTCCCCTGCGTCGTCCAATGCATAATGTATTTTATTGCTTTACTTTAGTTCCGCCTTTTCTAGCTCTTCTGGAGAACTTCGAGTGAAACTCAGCTACTTTTATTCACTAAAAAATCCTCGATGAAGCAGTGACAAGCTGACAGGAAATAGGAAATATAATTTTAAGAACAAAAGTCTCCAAACAATGCAGTATACTTTCTGAAAACTATATAAACTTTCTTTGTGTGTGTGTATGCTTGTATTTGTTGTAGCTGGCCTAATCGATATGTTTCATAGACAAACGCGTCGTAATTTATTACGTTGCACAGTACCAAATAAAGCCAAGCGACAGTCTTTAGAGCATCATGCAAAATACTTTGTAATATTTGTTCCGATTCTCTGTGTTTTGAGTTCAAATACCGCCAAGGTCGTCTGTCATCTATTTGAATCGATAAAGATGTATGAATCCAAGCCAATAGATTGGCAGGAATCTAAGAACGTCGAATTGGATATCATGTATTTGTACTGGCTTTTTGTGTTCTAAGATCAGCCTTGCTATCGCCTACTTGAGTGGTATAATTAACTAGGTGCCCATTTTGACACCGCCACTCGGTATCTTGTGTGTTTTAACAGAGTCCACTCTGTTGCAGATATTAGAGCCAAGTTTCTTATTTAAGGATACTTTCCTCCCTTCCTACCGACCTATCTCAGAGACCCTGTAACAGGTCATGAGCAAAACCTTCTATCTATACAAAAAAAAAAAGACATTTTACTCTCAACCAACCTAACAGCATTTTATAATCAGAAGATATATCATATAAATAGATGAGTTTTTCCTTCGAAAGTCGTATCCTTGTTGGCATTTGCCCCGTCTAAATTCTTCAGGTTCGTTTCTGCTTCGCAAACCTTTCGATTCCAACCTATCAAATACTAACACAACGGTGTTATAACTGATGATTTTCTTGAACAATGATCGTAAATTACAAAATCTTTTCTCACCTTAAATCTCTTCATTTCTTCGTTGACCGTCAATACATATTCTGTGGAAACAACATTATTGTTCTCAATAAAAGCTTCGAATGTATCCTCGACTGTTTTACTTCGTACTAAATATACTCACCTTTGCACATCTATGTATCATGCATGGTAATCTTCTTAAAACGCTTACTTTACAATCGTAGGATTTTGAATTCGATGCCAAAGCTTTACACCTTAACCAAGTGTTTATAAGAGTCTCATGTGACCGAAATCTTGTAAATGAAATTGAATAAAGAAAAGCTGCGAAGAAGTCCAACGGATAGACAGTGTTTGTTTGCTGCAGATCTAGCCTATCGTTTTGTTTAATACCTCAATCTTGCCCCCCCCCTGCCCCAAATGGCTTTAGCAGAATCTACTCACATGCAAACATATAGGCCAAAACCTCGGATACCACGATTCCTTTGGGGCGTTGCTTCCCACGGTAGAAACGCATGAGTCGTGATTTCTTTGACCATTATTTCAGCAGTCTTAGTGGGCTTGCAAAAATGTAATGGATGCTACTGTTACTTTGACTAAACCATTAAAAAATATGCATTTTTCTTAATAGAATTTTCAATAGTTTAAATCTAGGATTTCGGTAGAACAATTTTGTAGAATCAGTTCCTCTTTATTTTCTAAAATTAACTCACAAGAAAGAAAACTAAGATGCAATATATTTCTTATACATTATTTTTCTTTTCTTTAACATTTTAAGATCAATCGCACATTTTTAGTTTGGAATATCTGCATGTTTCAATGATCCACTACCTCAATCAATAAACTCAACTAAAAAAATCTGATACATTGCTCGAAACGCTAGATTTTTCTCATCTTTTCTGAAGTCATATTAACTTTACCTATCCATGTTTATCGCCATTAGTCTCCGTCGATTCTACAGCTTAATTTCGAATTTGCACAAGACTCGATCATCGTTCAGATGTCTTTTTCCAAAACAATTTCATTGGCTAATTAAAAATTAACTTAGTTCACTGAATCCACCCACCTATACGGTTATTATATCAGCCAATGTACAACTGTCTCGGTGCCATCCACTTGACCCGCGAACAGCTCAATTTCTTAATCGCTTTCGTCAACTTTTAAACATTTTACCCAAGGTCTCACATTGACCATTACCACTACTTGTGCTAACTTCCTGGACATCATCTATATTGGTCATGCTAACCTCTCGGCTTCTGTTTTTCACAATCACACCAACTCCCACCCATATTACTATTTCACTGCATCCCTTCCCACTCATACCAAATCTCTTATCCACTGCCTGCATTTCCTTCACCTTCATCGCCTTTGTAATTATGACTTCGAATTTGAAATCTGCTTGCATCCACTGCTTATCACAGTACTTCCCCATCCTCGATCAGCCGTTACTAATTTCTGACACCATTCCCTCATAGTTGACCACGTCTCTGCACTCATGCACCACGTTACAACTGATCACCTTCCATGTCTCACCTACTATCCCGCCACATACCCTATCCGGTGTACCATTTTACCGCACTTCCACCGCCTCCACTCTGACCCTTTACTTGTCACATCATCCGGAACACCTCCTTTATTTCTGACACGATCGCCGTCTGCATTTAGTCTCTCATCACTCTTTACTCTGCTGCCACACTTTTCCTTTCATCCAGAACATCATTACACTGCTGGACGAACATCTTCGATTTTGCTGACTGTTTCACTTTTTATAGCAAGAACATTATTTAATGCATAAAATACAAGTTTTGAGGTGGCGTGTTCAGTGTTGGACAAACACGTTGCACTTGAATTCATATTAGAGAGTACCTTTTAGATGCTTGTTGTAACACTTCAATTTTCCTACCCACACCTCCCTACAGGCTGCTGTCTGTGGGGTTGTTTTACACTATGGCTCTCCTATTCACACTTGCACCGTAAACAACTAAATTTTCACCTTAACACAGCCAAGACAACAGCGATAAGTAATAACCTTGTTCCCTTTAAGACGCCACCTACCAGATTAACACAACATTTGCGCTAAACACTACATGCACATACACATACGCACAACACACACACATACACAACTTGGTCCCACATATTTCCTTACACTCACATACATGCATTAAAGATCCATAAACATCGATCTCCACGGCATCACTCTGTTGGTTGAAGCACATCGTGCTGCCTCCTCTCAACCATCCACTTCTGTTGTTTGTTTACCATGGTCGGTGACAAAGAAACATGTCTTCTCTGCCTGTTTTTTCTTCTTTAATGCACTCGAAAGAATAAACTGATTTACCTTCATCTCTCGTTTATATATATATATATATATATGTATAGATATATATATATATATATATATATATATATATATATATATATATATATATATATATATATATATATATCATTGAGCAGTTTTATTTCAAGATTTCTTACCAATAGAGAAAGAGTCGGTTTCTAACCTAGATCCAAGGCTCCTTCACTGGAATTTCAACATATATATATATATATATATATATATATATTATATATATATATATCATTGAGCAGTTTTATTTCAAGATTTCTTACCAATAGAGAAAGAATCGGTTTCAACCTAGATCCAAGGCTCCTTCACTGGAATTTCAACATATATATATAATATATATATATATATATATATATATATATATAGATATATATATATATCATTGAGCAGTTTTTTTCAAGATTTTTCTACCAATAGAGAAGAGTCGGTTTCTAACCTAGATCCAAGGCTCCTTCACTGGAATTTCAACATTATATATATATATATATATATATATATATATATCATGAGCAGTTTTATTTCAAGATTCTACCAATAGAGAAAGAGTCGGTTTCTAACCTAGACCAAGGCTCCTTCACTGGAATTTCAACATATAGATAATATATATATAATATATATATTTAATATATATATATATATATTATAATATATATATCTATATATATATATATATATCATGAGCAGTTTTATTTCAGATTCTTACCATAGAGAAAGGTCGGTTTTCTAACCTAGATCCAAGGCTCCTTCACTGGATTTCAACAATATAATATATATATTATATATATATATATATATATATATATATATATATATATATCATTGAGCAGTTTTATTTCAAGATTTCTTACCAATAGAGAAAGAGTCGGTTTCTAACCTAGATCCAAGGCTCCTTCAACTGGAATTTCAACATATATATATATATATATATCATTGAGCAGTTTTATTTCAAGATTTCTTACCAATAGAGAAAGAGTCGGTTTCTAACCTAGATCCAAGGCTCCTTCACTGGAATTTCAACATATATATATATATATATATATATATATATAATATATATATATCATTGAGCAGTTTTATTCAAGATTTCTTACCAATAGAGAAAGAGTCGGTTTCTAACCTAGATCCAAGGCTCCTTCACTGGAATTTCAACATATATATATATATATATATATATATATATCATTGAGCAGTTTTATTTCAAGATTTCTTACCAATAGAGAAAGAGTCGGTTTCTAACCTAGATCCAAGGCTCCTTCACTGGAATTTCAACATATATATATATATATATATATATATATATATATATAATATATATATATATATATATCATTGAGCAGTTTATTTCAAGATTTCTTACCATAGAGAAAGAATCGGTTTCTAACCTAGATCCAAGGCTCCTTCACTGGAATTTCAACATATATATATTATATATATATATATATATATATATATATATCATTGAGCAGTTTTATTTCAAGATTTCTTACCAATAGAGAAAGAGTCGGTTTCTAACCTAGATCCAAGGCTCCTTCACTGGAATTTCAACATCAGCAGGGTATTTTCTATGTATGTATGTATGTATGTATACGTGCAGATTTTTATGTTTTCTTTTATGAATGTATTCTCATGCATATGCTTGCATAACTAATCATGCTCATATATACTTAACTGATGAACTTCTGGAAAGTTTGCACACTTTTACTGTTCCAGTGATGGATTGGATCTATAGCTTTCGAATCAGCTTTCTTCTTTCTAGTTTTGAGAAGCCTAATTTCTCAAGATTGTGCTTGGGTAGCGTGTTATATATCTCAGTGCCCCAACAATTACAGGTATAAGCCTGAACTTGTAATCTGGACAGAGTAACTGTAGATTCCTCAATAGTTCAGCGTAGCTATTTTCCTTTTCGCTGATCTTTAATTCTACATTAACATCCGCAGGCTAGTTCATTTCCACAACTGTACAGTTTCTCTTCTCTATCTCAAATCACTATATCAAGTCCATTATGTTTATATTTCATTGATTTTTTCACTGGGACATTCCGCTAGTACTCCTTTTTATTATGAGTGGCTATGACTTCTACCATACTATGAGTTCTTATTTCTTTGGCCTCGGGGTTATCCTTTCCACGGATCTCATTTTATAGTGTCTTCACTACTACAGCATGTTTCATTGGTAAATAAAACCGTGATAACATTTTCGGACAACTGTTTATGATGTGGGTGAAATCTTCGGTGTCAACT
The DNA here is from genome assembly GCF_006345805.1 of Octopus sinensis. Taxonomy (NCBI): domain Eukaryota; kingdom Metazoa; phylum Mollusca; class Cephalopoda; order Octopoda; family Octopodidae; genus Octopus; species Octopus sinensis. Next base: position 166,964,593 of record NC_042999.1, on the reverse strand, counting down.
CCACAAAGAATGCATCGGTTATCACATTTTATTGCTTTTCCGGTGTCTCAGTCTCTTTTGTGCATCAGGTATTTGGTTGATATTTCCTGTTCTTGAATTATGTATGTATGTATAGTTTTTTTTTCTTTCTGAAACACATTATAATACTTTCCATTAGCGTATGCTGAAGCAATCTTCTGGATTACCGTTGGATTTATTAACAATATCCTTTTATAGCAAAACTATTTCGAAATAACTGAAAGTTCGTTGAAACTGAGCAGTAACTAATTGACAAGAGTGATCTATATTTTATGTATTTGAAGAAATAATTGTGACTGCACTTCAACAGATAATCATCCAGCGATAAAGCCTTTACGTGGTCACTCGAACTGATAGAAATAAGCAAAAGTCCCTGAAATCACAGTCTACCATCTCAAAAACAGAAGAATTTGTTGGATTATATAGTCCTGTAGATACAAAAGATAGCGTGTTCTATATTGAAAATAACGTAAAGTTGATTTTGATATATTTTGTACAAGAAATATTCAGCAATTGAAGGTTTTCTATTATAGTAAACAAGTAAATCACATGTAATGTTTAATATATAACGTCGCATTTTTAGAAGTTTTCACTTTAATTTCCTTATTCTAATTTAATATAAGCAAACAGCTGCTCTACACTCGGGAAGTGAAAAAGTCTTTAACGTTTCGAACCTACGCTCTTCCACAGAAAGAAACAAGGAGAGAAAATGAAGAATGTGTAGTGGCTAGCGATCTATCATGGCGAATGCCGGACAGAAGGATCATACGGGAGAGCTAGGGAGAAGGGGAGATAATAAAGTAGTGGTGATCTTAAAACGGTGCATGTGTATAAGAGAGTTTGTATGTGCGTATGGAAGAGGGCTGGTGATCTTGACGTTTGTGTGTGTGTATGTGTAGGTGTGAAAATGTGGGTTTGGGAAGAGGTCAGTGCTGGTGTGTGCGTGGTCGTGTGTGGTGTGGTTTGATGGTGTTGGAAGGTGGGGGAGGCAAGAGTGGGGAAAGCAAGGGTGGGGTGTGGGTTAGGCTGAGTGTGGGGGGTAGAGTTGGGGTGTGTGGGAGTGGATGTAAGGGATGGGGTAGAGTGGGATGGGGAAGGATAGGGAAGGTAGGGTGGAATGTGTAGGGGTGGGGTGAGCTTAAGAGGGAGGGGTGACGATGAAGGGGGAAGGAGAAGGTGGGTAGGAGTGAAGAGAAGAAAGAATGAGAGTAGGAGTGAAGAGGAGAAGTAGGAGTCGGAGCAAGTTCGCAATTTAGAACCGAAAGGCAACAAGTATAATCCACGCTAAATTGACGGAGAGTGCTAGTAAGCACCAGCATTGCAAGAAATAACAGTCAAATCAACTCTTAGCCACGTGAAAGCAATTTTCTAACGACGGAGTAATGGGTCACTGAAGAAGCTTAACCGAATCTGAAATCAGCGCTGATATTAGTCCATCTCGCTTGTCGTAGGAAGGGAGCCTGTCTCCCTTGTCAGTCATTAGAAAAGTGTTCTCACGTGACTATGAGTTGTTTTGACTCTTATTTCTAGCAATGCTGATGCTTACTAGCACCCTCCGTCATCTTAGTGACGACTATACTTATATATATATATATAATATATATATATATATATATATATATATATATATATATATATATATATATATATATATATAAATATGTATATATATATATATATATACACACTCACAGACACACACACACGCATACATACATACATCCTACATACATACATATATATATATATATACACACACTTATGTATACATATGAATATATAAATATATATAATCGCATATACAGGGTGACCCTACCAAAAAACAGAATCCATAAAAATTTAATTAAATCCTACAGAGGTCCAGCAAATTTCAAGAAACTTCGGTCTCTGTACGATCATTCCCTCTGCATGTAAGTCATGTTCTTTTCAAAATATGCTCCAAATGGCATACGTCATGCAAACACTTGCATACATCGCACAAAATTGTCAATTACTCCAACACATTTTTCTTTGGGGATTTCCTTGATTTCTGCTGTGATTGCTGCCTTCAGTTCTCCAATCGTTCTGGTAAAAATCTGGAAAGGGGAGAATCAAGTCCGGTGAATGCGGTGCCCACTTAACGTCATACTTCCTGCTGACCAATCTTTCCTGAAATCGGTCTCTCAGCCAGGTTAGGGACTCATTTGATGCCTGGTGGCTAACCCCGTTTTGCTGGAACCACTGTTCATTTCGATCTCTCCCTCTGCATCGTTTTATTCAAACAGTTTTATTGAAAGATTTGTGGGGTTTTTTGGTGGGGGGGGGGGTCACCCTGTTTTATACGTATATATAAATATATAGATACATATATATAAATATGTATGTGTACTTATATCTTTTTTTTTAACACCATCCAATACATTAGACCTTGGAAGACATTGTGCGGCTGCGTTTTAAAGATAGACACTTATTTGTATTAACTCTCTCTACTTGGTGATATTTCACAAGATTATTATTCTTTTATTCTTTTATTTGTTTTAGTCATTTGACTGCGACCATACTGGTTTTAGTCGAACAAATCGACTCCAGAACTTTTTTTTTAATTTTTAGAAGCCTAGTACTTATCCTCGTAACTTTTTTGCAAGTTACGGGGACATAAACACACCAACACCGGTTGTCAAGCGGTAATTGGGAAACAAAGATACACACTCACACGCACACACGCACGTATATCCCCACACACAATAAATATATATGCATTCATATATAAATATATATATACATATATACATGTGTGTGAGCGTCTTCTGGTGTGTATGTGAAAGTATGTTTGTGTATGAATATACGTTTAAGTACTTAATGTTTCTTTATGCAGGACGATAAATAAGAACTTCATTTAACATTTTCTTACAGTTTAGATATTTTATATATTTGTAATTCTATCGTTGCTCTTTTATCTTAAATATCTTTGACATACGTGTGAGTATGTGTGTGCGTGTGTATGTAGGTGTGCCTGCGCGCGTGTTGAACACACATATTAGCCATTCAAATACAATTCAGTGGAATTGTTTCAGTGACCAGGTACTACTAAAATTGTGACACCAAATAATAAATGTTGAAGTGAAAATAACAGTCTTTGAACGTTTTCGAATGACTATGTTTTCCACACACACACACACACACACACACACACACACACATATATATATATATATAGAGAGAGAGAGAGGTAGGTAGATAGATAGATAGATAGATAGATAGATAGATAGATAGATAGATAGATAGATAGATAGATAGATACAGTCATATATATATGTGTGTGTGTTTGTATACGTATATATATATATATATGTGTGTGTGTGTGTGTGTGTGTAAAAGTCGAACGACGAGAATGAGTGCTCAACACCGCATTGGTGGATAACATTTATTTGCGTATTAAGGCTACAATTAGTTTCATGTTAAGAAGCATATCTTAAATATCTTAACAATTTTCAAGCCCATACATGGGGGAATGGTGTTCGTCTCCAAAATGAAGATAAACACCATTCCTCCATGTGATCGGTTTGAAATATTTTAAAGACATTTTAGATATATTTCTTAACATGAAACCAGTGGTAGCCTTAATACACAAATATATATATATTCCTTTCTGTTGAAGAGCGTAGGCTCAAAACGTAAAAGACTTTCTCACTTCCCCGAGCGTCAAACTAATGCACCTGTTTGTTGTTCATACAGCTGTCTTCGTCGTTTGTTTTTCTGTAAATTTCAACTATATATATATACATACATAGACAGCCACTCCTACCAAAATTCTTACTATAAATTCTTCCGATTGACCCTAAAAGACACTAAGTCCAACCACACAAATACATAAACAGCCACAACCACACACACACACACACACAAGCACATACACGTGTTATCATTACACACTCACACACAGACCCGCGCGCCCGCACATACCTCCTCTTGCACTCTCCTGTCTTTGAAAGAACTTTTTCTTCACCGATACCCTTCCGGTCATTTCAATAAGTGACGGCGTCGGTATCGTTGGTGATTTTCTTTCTCCGTCTTCCCTTCTTTGGACTTTTTCTATATTTCTGATGAAGAGCTCGGTACGAAACGTGAAATCCTCTTTCTTTTCCTGAGGCCCAATAACACTCTACAGATTCCACGTCCTCGCGTTGTTGTTTTTTCTTGCTTGTTCATGTTTGGATTGACTACATATATATATATATAAGTTTAACAATTAAGGATAATCTCTTAATAAGGGATCTTAACAAGAAATTATCAGGCAGCTAGCGTGAAAACCTCATAAAAGAAAAGAATTCGAAAATAATTTTTTTCTTTTGAACAAATTAATTATATCTATATTGTATAGAGGGCATTATTACACATAAATGCCTCACACTAAGAGGGACAAAGTCATTACTACCAAAATTATACTAATCATACCCAAATGCAGTTTTTCAAGCAAGACATTTAAAAAAATGAATTTAGTTTGTATCACCGTGATTTCACATTCAACTTTACGTCTTATGATCCTCAGCAGAACTGATTCTGAACACATCATAAATAAACTACCAACCTTACGTAGCGAAGACGAACAGACAACTGCTCACTCCGGCCAAGCACATGGAATGTTATAAATCATATATCCGGTAAATGGCGGGCTTTTTACGAACTGCATGTCGGGTAATGAAAAGTATTTCGGAATAAGTTTAACAATTAAGGATAATCTCTTAATAAGGGATCTTAACAAGAAATTATCAGGCAGCTAGCGTGAAAACCTCATAAAAGAAAAGAATTCGAAAATAATTTTTTTCTTTTGAACAAATTAATTATATCTATATAATTATATCTATATAATTATGGCCGGAGTGAGCAGTTGTCTGTTCGTCTTCGCTACGTAAGGTTGGTAGTTTATTTATGATGTGTTCAGAATCAGTTCTGCTGAGGATCATAA
>NC_042999.1:166924630-166957130 GCF_006345805.1 Octopus sinensis | reverse complement strand
GAATGTATATATACATAAATTATATAGATTGTAACATAATGATTTTGCTTCTTAATTTCATTTTGTCCTGTTCTTCATATCGTTGATTACAAACTTGTTAAATTATTAATTTGGACACTTTCCCTTCTGCGACACATCTCTGTTAGAGTTTTCCTTTTATTCATAGACATTTCTCTCCTGTTTCAAGAACTTTTAGTTAAATTTCTAAGCATTACTGAGACATTCTCGTCATCACAGTTATGTTTTATACACTTTCTATGGCTGGTTGCTTGACTGAGTGCAATAAAGGCTATCACAATGTTGATGCTCTTATGAAATTCTTTATATAGTTATATTTCGTTATTGTTCCAAATTTAGATGAATTTTTCATCGATTGAAGTCGACAAAACAAAACTTTTCTTTCAAGAGTCCGGATTTTCGATAGGTACTACCTACTAACGAATGAGAAATAGAAATAAGCTATAGATAAAGTACGAAGGCGATATAAAAACATAGTTTTAGAAATAATGACAATATTTTAACATTTATGAGAAGTAAAATGAAAAGATAGATGATATTAATAACAACAGTAAGAGAAAGTATAACAACAACAACAGCAGCAACAACAAACATTTCAAATTTTGCGAAAAGAGCAGGGGATTAAGTCGAAAGGAGGAAAGGCAAAGTCGACCTCGGAGGAATTTGAACTCAGAACGTAGCAGCAGACGAAATACTTGTTTCTTTATTACCCACAAGGGGCTAAACATAGAGGGGACAAACAAGGACAGACAAACGGATTAAGTCGATTACATCGACCCCAGTGCCTAACTGGTACTTAATTTATCGACCCCGAAAGGATGAAAGGCAAAGTCGACCTCGGCGGAATTTGAACTCAGAACGTAACGGCAGACGAAATACCTCTAAGCATTTCGCCCGAGGTGCTAACGTTTCTGCCTGCTCGCCGCCTTATTATATATAACAATAATAATAACTATTATTATTATTTCAAATTTTTTCCACAAGAGCAGCTTGAGGGAGGTGGAGATGAATCGATTACAACGCTCCCAGTGTTCGACTGGTACTTATTTAATCGACACCGAAAGGATGAAAGGCAAAGTCGACCTCGGCGGAATTTGAACTCAGAACGTAGCGACAGGCGAAATACCGCTAAGCATTCCGTCCAGCGCGGTAAAGGTTCTCCCAGCTCTCTGCCTTAATATAATAATAATAATAATAATAATAATAATAATAATAATAATTTGCTTCCATTTCTTGCCGAGTGTCTTCTTTGCCCTAGGAGTCGGGAAGACACTCGGCAAGAAATGGAAGCAAATTTGAAAGAAGAAGAAAAAAAAAGATAATAATAATAATAATAATAATAATAATAATATGCCCTGATACAATACCAGGGATTGGCTCTCATGGCTTCTGATCCTATCTGAAAGTGTTATCATGTATGTGTTTTGTTTTGGTGTAAAACATGTAAGGGTAACATACCTAGTATTTTTGCTGTTCTAACGGCAATTCTGCGTTCGATATATATATATATATATATATATATATATATATATATATATTGTATATATTTTAAATTACACACACGCACACATCCAAAATCTAACGCGAGCGATCGTTTGAATTTTTAAAAATGTAAAAAATCCACAATAGTGAAGTAGTGTGTAAATATTTTTATAGGACTGGGATCAGTCATTTTACTGTTCCGAATATCGTGATTCACTAGCAAGCACTTGAGAAACTGGTTGTATAATGTGTGTGTGTGTGTGTGTGTGTGTGTGTGTGTGTGTGTGCGCGCGAGCGTGCGTTGCGAGCGTGCGAGCGTTGCGAGCGTGCGAACGTGCCTTGCGAGCGTGCGAACGTGCACTGCGAGCGTGCGTGCGTTGCGCACGTGTGTATGTATGTATATATGTATGTATATGTGTATAAATATTATTAATTCGTATAATATATATTTATATTGATATATATTATATATACTTTAAATGCATTGTATCTATCAATGCACAAAAGTCACAAATTTAAGAATGTAAAACATTGTAATAACACTCACCTATTATTCACAAGTGTAAGAAATTCCTCACGAGATTTAGGATCCTCTCGTAATACACCTAACATAGTACTTGTAACTGTCTTGCTGTTGAGTTTCTGGACCCCTCGCATGACCATACACATGTGCCTATAAGGATAAAGAAAAAGAGGTGAGTCGATATCAAATGTAAAACGATGGTGCTGACATACATATTTAAATGGCATGAAATATGATGGAACTGCTAAAATATGGTAAATAATTTCCTTAAATCGGAAGGCGGCTATCTGGCGGAACCGTTAAAACACTGGGCTAAATGCTTAGCAGTATTCCGTCCGTCTTTATGTTTGAAGTTAAAAATTCCAAGGTGGCCCACTTTGCATTTTATCTTGTTAAAGTAATCGATTTGATCCGAACTTGCGGGCCTTGTGGTTAACGCCAAGTGGAGAAATAGAACGGCCGGTGGCAGGCTCGAATTTGAACTAAATTTAATTACGTCTATTTAAGTATTCTTTCTTTGAATTTCATACTATTAGTTCGTGGGTCAATAAATAAATGTTGCAATATGGGGGTAGATTTAATCAATTAACTGCCTCCCTTACTCCAAGATCAACCCTTTAATTACTGGCTCCATCCAAATATTTAAAAAGTTAGTATTTGTAGGGAGGGGAAAGAGCTGTCGGTGGCAGAGAGAGAAGTGTTTCACAAAATTCTTTGTCGTACTTAATATACAATAATAAAGGCGCATGCCTAAGCGGTTATGGTATTCAGCTCGCGATAGTAAGGTCGCAAGGTTCAATTCCTAACGACGAGTTGTGTCCTTCAGCAAGACACTCTATTTCACGTTGCTTCAGTCCACTCGGCTGGTAAAAATGATTAGTGCCTGTAATTCAAAGGGCCAGCCCTTATCACACTCTGTGTGACGCTGAGTTTCCCTGAGAACTACGTGAAGGGTACACGTGCTTGTGAAGTGCTCATCCACTTGCACATTATTTTTCCGAGTGGATCTGTTCCGTTGATCGAATCAACTGGAACCCTCGTCGTCGCAACCGACGGAGTGCCAATAATTTAGTATACATTGTTAAAACCTCGCTGGTGTCGATTTTGCCTCTCAACTTTATAAACTCAAGTTTATCACCTATATTTCCCAACACACACACATCATAACCAGCAAATAAATAAAATATATGACCATCTGCTAATGCTAGAAAGAAAGAAATATTTAGTAGAACTAACTACTCATGAAATGTACTTTGATAATGATAGAATTTTGCATGTTGTTCATGATGAAAGAATTAATGAGAAAATAAAGATGAAGACAAACAGGTCTGATGCAGCAAGTATTGAGAGAAGATGCACACAGCTTCATTGACTTGGTGAGCTGAATACAGTCGATATTAGAAAATCATATGAAAGAAACATCGAAGGAACGACGTATATGTTTTTCGTAGAAATATATCTCTTGTAGAAATATATCTCTATTACTTGTTTCAGTTATAGCACTAGCGCCATGGTGGGGCACATCGTTGAAGGATGTTTAGCCAGTCATATCGACTCTTACACTTATTTTTCATACTTGGGTTATCGATATCCACTTGTCGCAACGCTAGACACGACACATAAACACAAACACCGTTTTGCTAGAAGCATCAGTAGAAAATAAAGACTGACACTCACACACTTTTTCTTTATTACCCACTAGGGGCGAAATGACACTCACACACATGCGCATACACACATGCGCGTACACACACGCGTTCGCACTGAAGAAATTAATCCATGAAGACGATCTACCCGATGGGTACGGGTACTACGGACTACACTGCAATTATCCCAGGAATACGGACAGTGATCTTAAGAGACATGTGCTTTGTGGAAACGTGCGTAGCAATGCACTAAAATATTCATGAATTCCATCCAGGGATTATTGCTATTATTGCTATATTTATCCTACAATGTATCGGCACAGCTTGGTGCAACCTAAAAAAGCTGGTTCATCACTCAGCATCGTTTGACTGTAGCCGGCATAATGAATTAAGAGATATATATATATATATACATATTCACTCACACACACACATGCACACATATACATATATGTACCCAATACATACATGTGTGCGCATACGACAGGCTTTTGCACAGTTTCCGACTACCAATTCCACTCGCTCGACGCGAGGCTGTAAGACCTTTTTACCAAAATTGCACACATTGGGGCCGAACCTGTGACCACTTCTTAATGAAGCTAACTTTTTAATCACAGAAACATGCCTTCGTCTCTCTATATTCTCTTAATGTATCTATTTGATGTTGTCAGTTACCAGTTTACTGAATGTACATACACGTTATATATGCACTTGAAATCACAATTATCAACTCATATTTGAGTAGCTCTTCAAGTGGTGACACACATTACTAACTTAGTATTTCTTGTAGTCTCTTGAAGTTGCAACTAAGTCCTCACCCTGTACCATGCTCTGTTGTCTTAAAAAGTAAAGAAAACATTGAATGATTTAGTCTGGGATACAATGTACCTCAAAAATAAACAAAAGCCGGGATGTCATGACTAATTCCTTTTAACATAGATTTCCTTCGGGATTGATTCTGAACTAAGCAGAACCAAATAAAAAGAGATGTAGCACATCTATCCCCGTTTATCACTAATTTAGTAATCACTGATCCGAAATAACACAGTCCGCTCAGTTATGAACCATATTACGCTTATCATGAATTGATCTGTGATAACACGAATCGGCTATGTCAATGATTCTGCTTGATATGATATTTTTCAGTTATATTTCTATAATTTATTGATCGTATGTTATTAAATTTTACTTTAAATATTTTTACTAGCCTGAAACAATATCATGATGTGCTCCAAACCATTTGGAAATGTTATTTGGGTAAGTTGGGGGATCATCTTCGGATCTCGGAACGAAACTTATTTTCCCCATATGTTCTATTATTCATTTATCGCCGATTCATTTAACGCGCTTTTTTTTTTTACCAGATACCCGTGATAAGCGAGTACATACGTATTAAGATTATAATTTCTGGACTATACTCTACTTTAGAATATACATTTACTATAGTTACATCAACATTACAGTTCTATCACCGCTCCATCACAAGTTTTTCCTTGACGTGTACATGATCAGAAGCCAGTTGCGAAGTAAGACTATTTCCAAACTAAGAGCAATCGTGTTCTTATATACTAAACTACAGCCACACACACACACACACACACACACACATATATATATATATATATATATATATATATATACATGTTGTTGAATCATGGGAAATTGGTGAAAAGTTGACTCGACTGATAGAGAAAATGCAAGTGAAAGGTGTTGACCGCCTAAAACAACTAAAACAATAGACACAAACAAAAAGTTTTGATAAGATATTATTTCAAATTAGTGTAGGTGTTTCATTAAAAACATTTTAAAACATTTACACATTTCCATTGAGAAATTGTTTTTTATCATTTATGTGCGTGTGTATTTTATATATGTGCGTGTGAGTATGTGTGTTTAGTGTACGTATGTATGTATGTATGTATGTATGTATGTATGTATGCATATCATTATTAAGTTTTATTTCAAGATTTCAGGCCAACAGAGAAAGAGCCGATTTATAACCGCTATCCAAGGTTCCTTCATTAGAATTTCAACATCAGTAACGGTATTCTTGTATGTATGTATGTATGTATGTATGTATGTATGTATCTATCTATCTATCTATCTATCTATCTATCTATCTATCTATCTATCTATCTATCTAATGTCAGGTCAATATCGAATGCTACTGGTAACATGAAACCCAGTACAACCTGTTGCATGGTCGAGTCGTCAGCGACTAAACCGGCAACCCCACCAAGCTTGCTTGGTGAGGAGGGTGTTTATTGGACACTCTGCGGGATGAAAAACAAAACCCGACAAAGGGCGGAGGAACTCTTGAGAGTCAACGGCCATCCAATAAATGTGTAATTTTTTTTCTTAAGGCTTAAGGCTGTATCATACACTGGGACATAGAAATAATCAGACTGAATACCCGATCGCGCGGTTAAACCATTGGGAGTGAAGGACTCCTAGCCTTTGTTAGGGCATCCTTCTAGGAGAAGGTAACTCAGGTAACTGGGATAACTCCGACATAAAACCTGCGGCTCAGTGGTTACCGATGATGTTGACTTGTTCTTCTTTTCGGATTATGGCTGCTGTTGCTTAGTGAGTGGGATTGACTCAGTGCACAGCCTTTCCTCACTTTAAAAAAAATCTTCTTGCACAGGCATTGCACGATAACAACATTGATTACGCTTCGTGCAATGGCCATACTCGATAACGAGGGGCAGCCACCATCTATCTATCTATCTATCTATCTATCTATCTATCTATCTATCTATTTATCCTGGCAGATTTGTATATTTTGTTCTATGTATGTATTCTCACGCATATACATGCATATCTAGACATGCTCATATATACTTAAATGATAAACTTCTGGAAAGTTTTACACATTTTTACAGTTCCAGTGATAGATGTATCTGTAGTATGTATGTATGTATGTATGTATGTATGTATGTATGTATGTATGTATATGTATTTACATACATATGTATTTGTATGTATTTGTAATTATATGTATTTGTAATTACCAATTTATGATTGGAAATATCAAACTCACAGGCAGATACCAAACAATTTATTTATTGCTTACGGAGTAAACATGCTACCAGTTACACTAGTTTCCTCTCACTCGATTTCACTTTACATTTTTGCTGGCTTTCTTTGAATTTTCAGCTTCTACAACGACTACTGACTCCCTACAAAGTGTAATGATTCTGATTTTATGAATTAGGTAGCTCACAGTGACCGCTACTTTACAACTTGTTAAACCTAAACATAATTTCTTAAAGTTAAAAATTAATTAGTCTAAGAATAAAAATAATCGTGATTTGATATCTAAAAGTTTGAAATATTATTAAAGTTTAAGTATATTTTGTTTATTATCATTTTCAGTGGGTTACGTTCTGATTTCAAATTTCGTCGAAGTCGACTTTACCTTTCATCCTTTCGGGATCGATAAACTAAACAGCAGTTGAGCACTGGGGTCGATGTAATCGACTTACTCCTTCCCCGAAATTACTGGCCTCGTACCAAAATTTGGAATCAATATTTTTCAGTGGGTCTAAATGTTTACTTAAAGTTAAAGCAAATCAGTTTCCTTCACAGGACCACTATTCATTCTCAGCTTTCATTTCAGCAAAGTGAAGCCGTGACGCCGTCAGACTAGATAGAAAAGGACATATTATCAAAGGTGGGGGGGACGCCTTAGTGGGTGCAGAATATATATTACAGAGATAGGAATTTGTCTTCAGTATAAAATTTCTTTCGAATTTCTTCTTACACGCCCTATAAAAATATTCATTATGTAAAAAAAAAAGAAAAAAACAGTGAAAACAAAGTAAATATGATGCCTGTGTGCATTCCAGGTGAAGGCCGTACTGTTTTTGTTAACTTTTACAAAACAGCAGTCAGTTCTCATCAATGAGGTTTCTTTCATGACAGTAATGACCAAGATTTCTAGATAGTGTTTATTTGACGTATAGTAAAGTCTTTAACCATTTGAATGTCATACATAGAATATTAAACTCCGCCCACGCTACAGCACCGGTTCGACTCTCGGTTAAGCAATTTTATATCATTTATCTTTCGCATGTGCCATTTTTAGCTGTAGTTAAGGTCCTAAAGAAGGGAGGAACTCGATATCCAACAATTAATGCGAAATCTTCGACATTAAACCAGCAATCTACAGAAAGTTTGCTAACTGTCTTGGGTCTATGTAGACATAGATACTCACTCGACCTTCCCACTCATTGACTCAACAGAACAGTATGTGACGGCTGAAGGAAGAAATGGTCGCAGCATAGAAATACGATGGTCTTCTGCTTAGTTTTCCTCTGTCAGATGCTATTCACTGGGGAGTAGTTAACCTGAGGTTACGAAGCTACAGTGTTAACAAGCGCACTTGTTAACCAATTTGTTATGTGCACAAATAAATAACTACCCACTCACGCATACATAAATATACATACATATACATGCATTCATATATATATACATGAATGTATCCAAATATATATCTATAAATATACATATACTTATATAAATACATTCATATATATATATATATATATATATATATATATATATATATATTATATATATATATGAATAAATGAAAGAATGGAGTCGAACGACGATTTAACAAAATTCCTTTATTCTCGACATATGTTTCGAAGACTGCATATTCTTAATTCCGATAATCCTAGTATTATCCATACTAGGATAATTCATTCAACTACTTATATATATATATGCATATATAGATAGATAGATAGATAGATAGATAGATAGATAGATAGATATATACAAGTATATATATATGTATGCATATAAATGTATATGTATATATATATATATTATATATATATATATATATATATATATATACATATACATACATTCATATATATATACATACATATCTATATTTATATATATATATATATACAAGCATATATATATACATACATACACACACACATATATATATATATATATACATACATATACATATATATATATATACATATATACATATGTATACATATATATATAACTCTGCTCATTTGGAGCAGCTTATGCACTGCATAAATAATAGCAAAATGCGACAAAGGTTCAATCCACCAACTGGATCTAGCAAGCATTTACATCTAAATGCAACCAAGGAGATGTAAACCGCATTGATAATCATCAACTTCGATCAATTTGTAGTAGTAGAAATAATCATGGTACAACTAGCACGATAACAACGCCGGTAAATGGGGTCATGACTGCTTTATATACAAATAAAAACGATAAATGCTCATGCAATGGTATATCAAAATGTCCTGTGATGAATCTCTGTATGAGTACAAATCTTTATATAAATGTACCGTACACACAAGGGGAGGGTTCTATGTTTACATTGGGCAGACGGCTGATTCATTTAAGAATCGTTATCGTAATTATGTTGCCAGCTTTAGGTCAGTCAATAAGAGACATTCGACATCTTTGGAAGATTTTATATGGCGACTGAAGGAAGCTAATACGAAATACTACATTACTTGGTCCATGGTTAGACATGCAAAACCATACAGTGCAATTTCCAGGAGATGCCGTCTCTTCTCCGAGGAGTCCCTGTCTATTCTGTGGACTAACGAAAAGATACTTAATACTGAAAGACTATCGAGATGCCTACACGCACATAAATGCATTTTTGCACAATACAGTGAGAATGAATTTTGAGTAACCGTTAAGTTAGTGTAATTTTATTTTATTTTACTTTAAGATATGGATGATTTAAATTTACTTTAAAACTCGTCGTTCTTCTAAACACCAGCTTGTCCGAGGGCGTTTATACATACATATCTGTTAACGGTTTTTTCAATACTTTTCTCACTTGATTAAGTAATAATTTCCCTTTTTGTCTTCTGCAATTTAACTTTTGGGTCTTCTATATATTTGAAGAATTTTCCTCCGTCTGCCTGTTTTTCTCTCTATAAAACGGAAAGTTGCATTATGGAACAGTTATTTTAACGAGTTTTTTTTTATTTATTTATCACCCGATGAGATACGTCTGTACCACCGGATACTCCTGAACCAGTTTTTGTGTGACCCACAAGAGGAGTTGATGGTAGATGTGTCGAAACAATTGTCGTGATTAATAATATATTCTCGTATATTCCATCTTCTGTCTTTCTGTGTATATATATATATATATATAACAAGGTGGAGTTGTAGGGTACCGCACAAGTGGAATTATATACGAAAGGTTTGAAAATGCAATTTTAAAAGATGTTTATTTACTTTACCGGTTTCACTCTTTGGTAAAAGATTGTCAAAAGTAACATGTAGAAGTTTGGTTGCGTTAATTATTGGTTGTTACAAAATGCTACGTTACATATGTACATTCTTTGGTAACAAGGACATGTTAAGGACATTAAAAAGTTTAACAAGTTCCTTAACATATTGGGCACAAAAGATTACAACATAAATAATCATTCTCAAGAACATGTTGAAGATAGTTTCCAGAAGGAATTATTAAAAAGTTCAGTGGGATATTGGTATTGTATCTGTATATTCAAACACGCACAGAATATTGGTTGACACAGAGTACTACAACACATATATATATATATATATTCTTTGGTGACAAGTTCATTGAAATATTGGGCACAAAAGATTACAGCAAATATATTATACGTTCTCAAGATAATTTCCAGAAGGAATTATTAAAAAGTTCAGTGGAATATTGGCATACACGCACAGAATATTATGAGTTCAAAAAGGTTTACATTATAATAGTAGGGAAGCTAAAACTGGCCTGTCCACCATGTTAATTTTGCAGAAAATTACGCCTCACAGAGGAATTTTTTGACAAGAAAACTAATCGACGAATCAATGGTTCGTAACAAAAGCAGCTATAATCCCATAAAAGGCAGAAACGAACTCTTAAACAAATTTTGCGACTACATCTCAAACTTCCCTTATGGTGAACTCCCACAACCTAAACCCAAACCCAACACCAGTAAAAGAGAATGGGAAATCATCCATACGCTACGAGATAATCATGACGTCACAATAAAGGAAGCAGATAAGGGTAGTACTGTCGTTATTATGAATACTGAGCAATATAAAAACTCTGTATCTCACCTTTAGAGGATACTACCTACTATGAAAGAGTAGTCGACTACCAGCAATCCAAAACAATGACCAAATTAAAGGCAGTCATTTACCAACACCGGAATGACTTAACAGCAAAGGAATGCGACTACATAACAAACTTTAATTGCAAAACCAGCACGCTCTATGGCCTTCCAAAATTACACAAGAGTGAAATTATCACAGAAGCTTGCAAAAAGTCCACTTCAACCTGCATCACTATACCACATCCCACTGATCTCAAACTGAGACCAATAGTGGCAGGCCCAAGCTGTGAAACACACAGACTTAGCAACTTTATCGATATCATTCTAAAACCAATACTGAAACACATTCCAAATTTTGTAAGAGATGACCTGGACCTATTAAATCATCTCCCCAAACATACCGATAAAGACACTTTAATCGTTTCCTTTGATGTAATAAACATTTACACAACGATCCCACATGAATATGGACTGGAAGCCATTAAATTCTGGCTGGATAAATATCCCAATGAGATCCCGGAAAGAATAAAAAAGAATTCATCATTGAGGGCCTCAAATTTATTCTGCAAAACAACTTTATGAATTTTAATAATAACACTTACAGACAGGTTTCAGGAACTGCAATGGGTACGAAAGTTGCCCCTACCTATGCAAACCTGGAATCACATATTTATGAAAAATCCAAATATAAGTACGGCCAGTCTTTCCACAAATACCTGTTGGAGAACTGGAAACGCTACTTAGATGATTGACTCATCCTATGGTCCCACACACTCGACAAACTTATTGACTTTAAAAACCTTATCAACAGTGTAAATAACCACATCCAATTCACAATGGAATATAGTCAGGACCAACTCCCTTTTCTTGACATTCTAATCATTAAAAAAGGCGTCAACATTGAAACTGACATCCATTACAAACCCACTGATTCTAAACAATACCTTCTATTCACCTCCAATCGCCCAAAGCGCACAAAGACAAATATCTCCTTCAACCTAGCGAGAAGAATCTGCACAATTGTCTCAAATGACACAACACGAAATAGAAGACTTCGGAAACTAAGGGCAATTCTTCTTGAAAGACATTACTCAGCATCACTAGTGGACAACGGAATAGAACGGGCCAAATCAATTAACACTCAAGACTTACGAAAACCAAAACACATCCACAGTACAGTAAATAGCATACCCTATCTCTCAACACACAACCCAAGAAATGCAGAAGCTTACACTATTATATGCAACAACATTCCACAGCTAAATAAAGACCCACGCCTAAAAAAATTATTCGCAGCTCATAAAATAATAAAAAGTAAGAGACAACCCAAATCCCTAAAAAAACCTACTCATCAACACAAAATTACACAGCACAAACCCACCACCCACCGTCAAAAAATGTGGTCGTTCCAGCTGCAGGACTTGCATCCCCCTCATTGAAGGATCGACGTACAAGTTCCATTCAGGACACACCTTCATCATAAAAAATAATTTCACCTGCGCATCAAAAAAATTTACTCTATGTCATAAGATATGAAGGGTGCCACGAAGACTACATAGGGCAAACGAGCCTTACCCTCAGAGAAAGGATGACAGTTCACCGCCAACAACTGAGGGACCCCACCACAAGACAATTACCACTTAGTGGACACTTAGACCTCTGTGCACACAATAAGTCCCCCAAATTCTTAGTTTTCCCACTATATCAATGCCCGGACAACACCTCAGACCAAACACGAATAAATAGGGAAAATAATCTTATTCAAAAATACAGACCACAACTAAACATACTCTAACATACCCCCCAGGCACACATCCAAAACAAACACACAAAGACACATACACTCGCACCATACATGCACACACACACAAACAATACTCAATACCAACACACACAAAACGCATAAACACATACACACACTAGCACACACGCAACACACTAACAAACATTAACCACACATATACACACACGCAGACACACAAACGGGCACGCATATACACACACATTCCTACCAAATCTTAAAAACACACATCTAATTACACCACAGTGGACCCTGGGACCAATCAAAAACGGCCCACACACACAAACACATGTGTGTATATATATATATACACACACACACTCACACCGTTTTGACCCCTATACAGACACACATATACACACACATGTGCACACACATCATCATGACAAATACCAATCACGCACATACAAACACACACACAACACCACATATACACACACCATCCTACCAAATTTCTAAAAAAACACACATCTATTTACACCACAATGGACCCTGGGACCATTTAAAAACAGCCCCCACACACACAAACATATATACATATATATACACACACTCACACCATATATATACGCACACACACAAACACATACTCAATACCAACACACACAAAACGCATGTACACACACACACACACACGCCGCACAGATACACCCAACAGACATGGACACACATACGAACAAACACATACACACTAACGCACACGCAACACACTAACAAACATTAACCACACACAAACGGCACACATATACACACACCATCCTACCAAATAAAAAAAACACATCTATTTACACCACAATGGACCCTGGGACCAAACAAAAACAGCCCACACACACACAAACACATGTATACATATATATATATACACACACAAAGACACACATACTCACACCATTCTGACCTCTATACAGACACACATATACACACGCAGCGCCATGCCAAATGCCAATCACACACATACATACACACACACACACACACAACACCAAGACAATCACACACACAGTTGACAAATGGACACACATATAGACACACCATCCTACCAAATTTCTAAAAAACACATCTATTTACACCACAATGGACCCTGGGACCATTCAAAAACCAGCCCACACACACACACACAAACACATATATACATATATATACACACTCAAAGACACATACACTCACACCATATATACGCACACACACAAACACATACTCAATACCAACACACACACACGCCACACAGATACACCCAACAGTCATGGACACACATACACACTAACGCACACGCAACACACTAACAAACATTAACCACACACATACACACACACACACAAACGGGCACACATATACACACACCATCCTACCAAATTTCTAAAAAACATCTATTTACACCACAATGGACCCTGGGACCAATCTAAAACAGCCCACACACACACACAAACACATGTATACATATATATACACACACACAAAGACACACACTCTCACACCATTCTGACCTCTATACAGACACATATAAACACGCAGCCAATCACACACATATATACATACACACACACAGACACACACAACATCAAGACAATCACACACACGGTTGACAAACGAGCACACATATACACACACCATCCTACCAGATTTTACAAACACACAGACACATCTATTCACACCACATATGTATATACACACACACACAAAGACACACTCAAACCATTCTGACCTCTAAAAGACCAATCCCCAAAACATTGATGCTTGAAGGAGAGACAAAAAGGAGAAATTATTTTCAGTTCCACATTACTCCTCCTTCCCTCCACCAAAACACACCTACAGTGTCCCTTGAAATAGATAATATTCTTTTACATTAACATGGTCGACAGGTCAGTTTTAGCTTCCCTACTATTATAATGTAAACCTTTTTGAACTCATAATATTCCGTGCGTGTATACCAATATTCCACTGACCTTTTTAATAATTCCTTCTGGAAATTATCGTGAGAATGTATATATTTGCTGTAATCTTTTGTGCCCAATATTTCAATGAACTTGTTAAACTTTTTTATGTTCTTAACATGCTCTTGTCACCAAAGAATGTATATATATGTGTGTTGTAGTACTCTATGTCAACCAATATTCTGTGCGTGTTTGAATATACAGATAAAATACCAATATCCCACTGAACTTTTTAATAATTCCTTCTGGAAACTATCTTCAACATGTTCTTGAGAATGTATATTTATGTTGTAATCTGTTGTGCCCAATATTTTAAGGAACTTGTTAATTTTTTTGTCCTTAACATGTCCTTGTTACCAAAGACTGTTTATATGCAACGTAGCATTTTGTAACAACCAATAATTAACGCAACCAAACTTCTACATGTTACTTTTGACAATCTTTTTCCAAAGAGTGAAACCGGTAAAGTAAATAAACATCTTTTAAAATTGCATTTTCAAACCTTCTTTCGTATATATATATATATATGTGTGTGTGTGTGTGTGTGTGTGTGTGTGTGTGTATGTCTGTGGAGCGTTTCCCGGTTTCATTGGTATATAGGTTCCCTAGCTGGTCAGGACGCTGGTCCGTCGCAGGTGAGCTGCTAGATGCAGAAGGAAAGAGTGAGAGAAAGTTGTGGCGAAAGAGTCAGCAGAAGTTCGCCATTACCTTCTGCCGGAGCCGCGTGATGCTTAGGTGTTTCGCTCATAGACACACATCGCAGGTCTGAAATTTGAATCCGAGATCCCTCGACCGAAGTCTGCTACTCTAAACACTAGGCCATGTGCCATCACAAGGCGACTTTGTAGGACCAAAAATTTCACATGAAATGCAATGCCGGAAAATATATGCCAGAAATAAAGCATTTCATTACTAAATATCATCAACATCGTTACGAATAGGAATATTAAAGCGTCGAGCTGACAGAATCCTTAACACGCCAGGCAAAATGCTAAGTGGCGTTTCGTCTGTCTTTACGTTTTGAGTTCCGTCGAGGTCAACATTGTCTTTCCTCCTTTTGGAGTTGATAAAATAATTTGATCACTGGAAGCGGTGTAATCCCTGAAATTGAAGGTGTTGTGCTTAGATATGATACCGCTATGAGTAGTAATATTGATTTGTGATATTATGGATCAGAAGGATATTAGCTTTGTTAAGGATATTTGTAAATCGTTCTTTACCTACAGAACGATTGTGGTAACACACTAGTTACAATTAATAACAAATAAGAAAAGTGTGTTTTTGTGGCAATATCCGTGCATATCTTTATAAAAAGTTTTGTTTTAAGTCATCAAACAATACTTCCTGAAATTGGTAGGTACCACTTAGATGTTACAAGCATTCTTATATAAACGAACGATGACGCCAAAGAAAATAAATTAATGTAATATTTGACATTAATTAATCATTAGAATTATTTCCCGAAAGGGTGACAAGTCAAAATGTCACATCATATTCTATATCTTTATTCATTTCCTTTGATTTTTAAATTGTCATATTACAAGTCACATGTTTCGTGATGTGATTTATGGATTTAATTAAATTTGGTGTCGAATAAATATTTTCATAAATTTTTATTCTTCAAACAATAATCAATCTAAAGCAGTATTATTAGTAGATGTTGAACGTACAAAATAAAACCTGTTTCTTTTTTCTTTTTTAAGTGACATTGTAGTAAAAGGTTAAGGAACGATTGCTATCTTGAGAGACTTAGAGAAAGAAGCAAAGAAAAAGAAAAAGAAATTATAAAGTTAAGTGTGAAAGATAGAGACATTTATTTTATGTTAGCACAAAAGAATTAAACGCCCCAGGACATAAGTGACGTGCACGAGAAGAGTGATTCTAATACCGTATTGTGAGATTAATATCAAATTAGATTTGTGATATCTCATATATTAAGTTAATTTTCGTCAATTGGAGCCAAGTATCTTAGTAGGAAAGATAAAAATCAATCAATAATTGTTGCTGAAGAGATGTTGTTGTGAGAAAGACACAATAAGTAGAGATGATTTCGTATATTTATTATCATTATCATCATGTTCTTATTATTGTTAATAGCATCACTTATGCTTTTGAAAGAAGCCTAACTCTCAAAAGCTTATTTCTTCTAATTTAAATGTACCGCTGCCTCTGCCATCATCTATGCAAGAAACAATTACAATTTAGCAGTTGAATTCACGTTAGAAATAACATTGTAATTTATTTTCGTCTGTATTTATTTCGAGTTCAACAGTTCAAATCGCCATTTGTACAAATACTTAAGGAGGTGATAGCAGTGTGGTCAATTGTATACTGAAGAGTACGAGTGAAAGTAGAGCAGAAATGGCACATCTGTTTATACACACACACACACACACACATATATATATATATACATATATATATATATATATATATATATATATATATATATATATATATATATATCCGTTTGGGGAGCTGATGACGGGAACGCTCGCTTGTGAGTGTCCTATATTCAAGTCTCGTTATTCTGTGTTGTCCTTCATTCATGTAAGTGGTAAGTGTTTGTGGATTCATAGTTTGTGGGAATAGCTAATTTGGGTATTGCTTGTATCGGTAACCTAATTCTGCTTGATATTGATGTCTAGTTTTGGAATGTTTTTGTGGAATATATATATATATATATATATATATATATATCAACAATCAAGGAACGGCCATGATAGGCCATTCACCCACTAGAAATAACAGCCAAAGCTTCAACCGCAAATAAAGATTAATTCCGTAAACAGGAGAAAATTTAAAAACATTTTCTCCTGTTTACGGAATTAATCTTTATTTGCGGTTGAAGCTTGGCTGTTATTTCTAGTGGGTGAATGGCCTATCATGGCCGTTCCTTGATTGTTGATGTTGAACTTAAAAATGGTCTATGACTATTAATTTTTTCCCACTAGGCCGCTGGTGGCAAAAAGAATTCTACAAAATTTTTTCTGCCACCCTATATTGATTAAATATATATATAATATATATATATATATATATATATATATAGGCGCAGGGGTGGCTGTGTGGTAAGTAACTTGCTTACCAACCACATAGTTCCGGGTTCAGTCCCACTGCGTGGCACCTTGGCAAGTGTCTTCTACTGTAGCCTTGGGCCGACCAAAGCCTTTTGAGTGGATTTGGTAGACGGAAACTGAAAGAAGCCCGTCGTGTATATATATATATATGTGTGTGTGTGTGTGTGTTTGTGTGTCTGTGTTTGTTCCCCCAACATCGCTTGACAACCGATGCTTGTGTGTTATGTCCCCGTAACTTAATGGTTCAGCAAAAAAGACTGATAGAATAAATACTAGGCTTACTAAGAATAAGTCCTTGGGGTCGATTTGATCGACAAAAAGCAGTGCTCCGGCATGGCCGCAGTCAAATGACTGAAACAAGTAAAAGAATAAAAGAATATATATATGATGAATGCTTCAACTTACGTAGCTTCAATAACAACACCGACTCCTCTTGGTTGAACGGCTTCAGTTATGGCCACAGCAATCTGTTTAGTTAAGCGCTCCTGTACTACAATTGAAAAAATAACGTCAATCATCAAAATTTACTTTACAATTGTTTATTCTTATGAAAATATTTTGAAATTAAGAAAATTAGACATTTTTTTCGAACCGTTCCATTTTTCACTACAATTAATTCCTTGTTTAAAGATATGACATTTTAAGAAAGGGATGACGACGGAGAATCTCAGGCATGGAAAGTTGAGTACCCGTTCGACAATAAAAATGGCAGGATCTATATAAACTCATATTTCTAAAGCGCTCACTTCTGATGATGTGTCTTTGGACCTGAAATATATAAAGTTTATTCAGCTTTCCCTTTCTGCATTGTATGAAACTCGCTGTCTCCATTATTTTGTGATATTACTTCTAGATCACGATACCTAAAACAAACTATGACGCTTTTCTTTCATATGATATTTTGTTGGACTACAACAAAAATCCTTAATACTTTCTACTATAGGCTGAAGGCATGAGATTTGGTGAAAAGCAACTTGTCCACTACATCATCTCTACTTATTTCACCAAACCCTTAAAGGATAAAAGGTAAAGTCGACTTCGGCCGAAATTGAACTCTAAGCGTAGAGAGACGAAATGCTAGCTCACCGTCTTTAATGGTTTCAAATACTGGAACAAAGGCAACAATTTTAGATGAAGAGGCAAGTCGATTACATCGACCCAGTAATTATTTTATCAATCCCGAGAGAATGAAAGGTAAAGTTGACAACGGAGGAACTTGAACTCAGAACTTCAATACGGATGAAATGCCGCTAGGCATTTTTCCCGGTGTGCTAACTATTCTGCCAGCTCACTGCCTTCTTCCTCCCAGGATTGCTCCTTTTTGCTATCTGAATGGACTAATGCAACGTGAAATGGTGTGTTTTGCTCAAGAACACAATGCATCGCTATGACCTGAAACCGGAATCATGCTCTTCTAATTATGAGTGCAATGCGCTATCCACTAAGTGACGTAATTCGTTTTTTCTCATGTCTTCTTACAGTCTAGCGTCCTAGTTTTTAAAAACATCTAATATTAGAACTGAATCTGAAAGATTGCTTAGAGATACATGCTGTTATATAAATCTCATAATTTAATATATCTTAAAAACACGAAACTATTGGTAGCTCCTTTATGATTGTGTAGATTAAATCATATCTATTTCTCACTGGTTGGAGAATTTTTATTGTTGATCCTACCTATATATATATATATATATACACATATAAGAATTTTTTTAGGATTATAAAATAAAAAAACCAAGGCTGTGTAGATATTAGAGCATTTATAGATAGAAGGCTTTACAGCTGTTTCTAGGATATTTATTAATTATATCCCTTCATCGGAGACGGTGTGAGAAGATAGTTAAGTCATAGTTAGTTTAGATGTGATACATATTGAAGAGTGAGTTGGAGAAAAGAAAATAGATGCAAGATATGTATGGGTATTGAAGTTGTAAATCCATTTTTTAGGCATAATGGTATATATGCAATATTCCAATATCCTACGAGTAAAGTTCAAAAGTCCAATAGAGTTTAAAATGGGTCCTTCCAAATATAGAGTTTATAAGCAATGTAAGATTCCCTTAGGAGTGAGATCCAGCAGATTTTTAAACTTGGTCATTCCCAGTAGAGAATTTATATACAATATTGCAGGGTCAAAGGTTTTTATTTAAGATATATATATATATGTATATTCGTTTTTCGTTTTTCTTGTTTCAGCACAGAGCTGCGGCCATGCTGATGCACCGCCGTTTTGTGCTACACTGCACGGAGTTTTGTCAGTGAACAGGTCGCGGTCTCAAAGCGATGAAAATATTTTGACAAATTAAATTTAAATGTTGAAGTGAATCTAACGGTTTTTCTGTGTTTCTTAAACGGCTTATAAACACGTTCCACGCTGCAATGTTATATATATATTATATATATATATATATATATATATATATTATATATATATATATATATATATACATATATATATGTATACATACATACATACATACATACATACATACATACATACATACATACATACATACATACATACACGCATATATATAGAGAGAGAGGGTAAGAGGGAGAGACAAACAGTCAGAGTTATATAGACAGTCAGAATATTACATGTTCTTGTCAGATATGTCTGAAGAGTGCAAAATCACACTTCCTATTTAATTTTGTATGAAACTTTTTGGCAAAATTGTTTATCTATAATATGGTTCTTAATTTGTAATTTTCTATTCAGATTATATCATTACTTTATATCAGATGTGGCCTTTTTTCCTAACTTATGAACTTTCCTTGGACAACAACATATATATATATATATGTTCATATATATATGTGTGTGTGTGTGTGGTGTGTGTGTGTGTGTGTGTGTGTGTGTGTATCGCATTTAATGACGAATCATAATTATCGCTTTAATAGGACTTAAGTTAATCATTGAAGCTACACGAAAGAAGCGCACAGAAGAAAACAAAATAATTGTTAGTGTCTATGAATAACTGGTGATAAAGATATTTACGAAAAGTAGGTGAAAAGTCACATTTTTAATCTTAACATTTGGTTTCTAACGCAGACTGAAAATTGATTGTTTTGAAGAAACGGAAAACTTTCTCATGGTGCTTAGCAATTTAGAAGAATTTAGGTGTCCCACACTTAGAATAGAAATTAGGTCATAGATTTGGATATCATGAGCTTGCCCCTCCCATGGGATACTAGCGAAAACTCAAATAGTTGTTGCTTTCAGAGACAATGATTGTGAGGTGGTTGAGAAAAGAATTAATGCTTTAGTGTTTATATGTACATCAAGGACGTTAGAGACGTCATCGGCGTGAAGTAGCTCAACCTGCCTCTACTTGTCACAACCCCGTCCTGCCCAAGAAAAGCCTTTTTCATTTGATATAAATTATTTCTGTTTGACATACTTTTACTTTGTTTCTTTAAATGCATCTAAAATCTACCAAGGAAAAACCAAATATCAAAACAATTACAAACATACATCTAATTACAAACACACACAGACACACACAGACACACACATGCATACACATTCACTCACACACACCCAAACGTACGTATACATTTATGCTTATACATATGACTATATGTGTGTATTCGATGAACCTAAACGATAACATAAAGAAGCAGCTATCACTTAGACTTATTGTAACCAGCCTGGTCTATATGTATGTACTTGTCTATATGTATGTACTTGTATATATATATATATATATATATATATATATATATATATATATATATATATATATATATATATATATATATACGTGGTTTGATCAATAAGTATCCGGACTGTTGCCATATTAACGATGCTAAAGCTTGCAGAGGGAAGTTGCTTGGCATAGATTGACCTTAAACTCTGCTGTGCATGCGCACTAAGTTTTTACGTTCTAACTCACTTTCGCTCTTTACAACAGTGCTTGGAAGGAAGGTGTGTAGTGTGTGATCGACGCATTAACCATAACAGTGTCAAAAGCTTGACGACACCTGCTCAGAGGTCTACGCAAAGTCTTCAAAAAAATGTTCATCGTACTCGACACAAGCAAGGAGATCTTGTGCAACGGAAACTCGAGTGTCTTCTGGGTCAGCTGAAAGTAGTTTTGGCACAAACTTGGCAGACACGCGTCTCATACGC
The DNA here is from genome assembly GCF_006345805.1 of Octopus sinensis. Classification (NCBI taxonomy): domain Eukaryota; kingdom Metazoa; phylum Mollusca; class Cephalopoda; order Octopoda; family Octopodidae; genus Octopus; species Octopus sinensis. Next base: position 166,935,402 of record NC_042999.1, on the reverse strand, counting down.
AAATCTTCAGTGATAATGGACTGAACTGAACTGTAACTAATCTGCACATCCTCTGATAACTCACGGATGTTGATTAGACAATTTACCCTCACAGCTACACGCACATCTGCAATGTTTTTCTCATTTCTGCTGGTTGCAGGTCTCCCAGAATGTTCGGCAATATCGACATTTTTTGGCTATCTTGGAAACGTCTCAACCTCTTGTACACTTGTGTGTGGCTCATACACTCCTCTCCATACACTTTCTGCAACATTGTATAGGCCTCTGAGCAGGTATCGCCATGACAACTTTCTTTGTCATGGTCAATGCGACGATCACGCTACATACCTTCCTTCCACTCACTGCTGTAAACAGCGTAAGTGAGTTAAAATGTTATATAAATATATATATATATATATATATATATATATATTGCTAGTTCATTATGCCTTTTTGTCTTCTCTCCTGGTGTTGTATGAGCATTTAATGTGGTTTTAGAGCCATGTTTTGGCTGCTATTTCCAGCCAGCGTGGTGGTATCTCTTACATACCCTAAATTATAATTTTAATAATAATTATTATTACGTTTCAAGGTCTTTATTGCCATGCTGGCCACATGATAAGATCGATATTTGAAAAACAATCTTATCCTTCTTTATATATATATATATATATATATTATATATATTATATATATATTATATATATATATATATATATATATATATATATATATATATATTTCGGTAGAGAACTCAATATACATATGCTTCAGAACATAGTGTTAGTCGAGCACAGAGCAGTAATAAGAAAATGAGATGACAAAAGAATAAATGATTATCTCATGAACTTCATCTGCTTACACCTGTTTCTGCTCTACGTTGCACTGAACACATAGTTAAATACCTGAGTAACTGCTAAGAGTTTCATCGGACCCTCGAATATGAATTCATCTCATTTTCTTTACATATATATATATATATATATATATATATATATATATATATAAAACTGTAGTTGTGTGAGTGTCCCCTTCGATTTAGATTCCTAACTACTCCCACATTTTGCGGTGCAGTTTAACCAAATTCGAGTATCTTATAGTCGTGATTCATATCGAGCCCTTCTGGGTACTAGCGCGCGTCTACGATGAGTCTACGATTTTAAAAATGATTTAACATCATTTTTTATTCCATTTTAATGCATAATTTTTCGTGTGTCGATGGCGGCGGAGTTGGCGTCCATGGTCACACCTGCACCTGTTTGCTTCTCCCCCTTCTTCTCTCACTCGTGAAGCTGTGGGGAAGGGAGTGTAAGGAAATCAACGTCGTAAAGCGTTGTCAAGGAGACCAGCGTTCTTTTAGAACAACGACTTCATGGCTTGAAGACACCAAAACAGAAATGGCTAAGAAAGCCCGAATTGGCATCTATAAGGGAAGTAACTCTCTAAAAATGCTTATATAGTTATTTCCCTTACAAACCCGAGCAACGCCGGGCGATACTGCTAGTATGTATATAAATTTGGAAAAGAAAAAGAATGACTTCATTGGTCGATCTAATCAGTTTAATTATTTTTAAATAATATAAATTTTGGTTCATAGGTCTAGTAGGATGTTTTTCCAAATTCTTTCTGATTGACCATTGCTCCAAATTGCTCCCCAGACCATCACAGAATAGCTGTCGTGTTTCATTGTTGGCTGCAATCTTTTCACATCAAATTCTTGATTACAGAGTCTCCAGACCCACACTCGACCACAGTCAGGAAATATAGCAAATCTGAACTCATCAAAGAATATGACAGTGTCCCAAAATGCTAGTGGTCTCTCCATCATCTCACCGGCCCAATCTTTTCTCCGCTTGATGTTAGCTAGTCGAATAAGTGGTTTCCTTCTTGCTGCTTTGCCATAATAACCAAGTTTGTGGAGATGCCTGAGAGCTGTTCTGGGACTGACATCAACTTGCTCTGCTATGTCAGAGGCCTTGCAACGAGGATTATCCTCCACACTTCTCTTAACAAAGAGAAGGGTCTTGTCAGAGGACCCTGGCTGATCTGGGCGAGGTGATGTAGTCTCCTTCCCCCTCTCTGGTAATTTGCATAATCACTCTATTATCTGTAGAAAGTGGGATCCCAAGATTTTCTGCGATTTTACGCTATGTTCATCTTCAGAATGACCCACAATACAGCCTATTTGAAATTCAGACAGTTCTAAGACTTCTTTTGTGCGTGGCATGATTAAATAGTCACATATAGAACCTGAAACATAAAAATATCAATTAACAAAAACATAAAACTTTACAAGTTAGAATAAACATAAAACGATGTTTTATGGGGTGTCTATTTACTTCTGTCATGTCTGTGTATATATATATATATATATAGATAGATAGATAGATAGATAGATAGATAGATAGATAGATAGATAGATAGATAGATAGATAGATAGATAGATAGATAGATAGATAGATAGATAGATATACATATATACATATACAGTTACGTCATGTGTAAAGAAACAAGTTTCTTTTTGAAGCGATAAAATCTATTGTAGAACAAGTAAGAAAGATTTTTTTTTCAACACGCAAACTGAACAGCTGAAATTTTCTGCTCTTATCCTTTATATATACTGTTCAGTTTTGCGTGTTAAAAAACTTATATCTTTCTACTTGTTCTAAAATACACACGTATGTACGTACACACATACATGTAATGCATGTATGCATGCATGCATTTATGCATGCATACATTCATACATACATACGTACATACATACATACATACATACATACATACATACATACATACATACATACATACATACTACATACATACACACATACATACATACATACACGCACACATACATAGATACATACATACATACACACATACATACATACATACATACATTCAAACATACATGTAATTATACGTAAATACATACATACATACATACATACATACATACATACATACATACATACATACATACATACATACATACATACAAACGTACATACATAAAATGTTAACATAAAGCTGAAGATCAGTGAAAAAGAGAACACCTACGCTGAACTATTGAGAAATCTGCAGTTACTCTATCCAGATAACAAGTTCAGACTTATACCTGTAATTATTGCAGCCCTGGGATATGTAACACACTACCTAAATGCTAATCTTAAGAAATTAAGCTTCTCAAAACCAGAAAGGAGAAATTTAATTCGAAGACTAGAGATCCTATCCGTCACTGGAACTGTAAAAATCTGTAAAACTTTCCAGAAGTTTATCACTTGAATATATATAAGCATGTCTAGATATGTAACTATATGCATGAGAATACATACATAAAATGTACAAATCTGCAAATACATACATAGATACATACATACATACATACACACATACATACATACATACATACATACATACATACATACATACATACATACATACATACATACATACATACATACATACATACATACATGCATACATACATACATACAAACAAAAATACTCTGTTGATGTTGAAATTCCAATGAAGGAACCTTGGATCTAGGTTAGAAATCGGTTCTTTCTCTGTTCGCAAGAAATCTTGAAATAAACTGAATAATGATATACATACATACATATTTGAAAGGAATACACTGATAGTGAATTCGAAGTTTCAGTCATAAAACAGTGACTTGGTTTGGTTTTTCAGGTGTTGTATACAGTTTAAACATGAGGAGGCATCTTGTAGGTACAGAAATATGTGTAATAAATGTGTTGTAAATGAATTTTTAAGGAGAAAGGACAGGTAGTATATATGTATATATATATATATATATATATATATATATATATGTATGTGTGTTTGTGTGTCTGTGTTTGTCTCCCTAGCATTGCTTGACAACCGATGCTGGTGTGTTTACGTCCCCGTCAACTAGCGGTTCGGCAAAAGAGACCGATAGAATAAGTACTGGGCTTACAAAAAGAATAAGTCCCGGGGTCGATTTGCTCGACTAAAGGCGGTGCTCCAGCATGGCCGCAGTCAAATGACTGAAACAAGTAAAAGAGTAAAGAGTAGTTGTATAAGAAGAAGAAATAATAAGTTTAGAGGCTGAGGTAGTGACAAAAAGATGGCAAAATCAATTTTTCTGCTTGACAAAAATATTTGTTGGTTTGATAGCAGTGACTAGGCTGGTTACAATGAGTCTAAGTGACAGCTGTTTCTTTATGTTTAGGTTCATCGAACACGTGTTTAGGTTCATCGAATACACACATATAGTCATATGTATAAGCATAAATGTATACGTACGTTTGGGTGTGTGTGAGTGAATGTGTATGCATGTGTGTGTCTGTGTGTGTCTGTGTGTGTTTGTAATTAGATGTATGTTTGTAATTGTTTTGATATTTGGTTTTTCCTTGGTAGATTTTAGATGCATTTAAAGAAACAAAGTAAAAGTATGTCAAACAGAAATAATTTATATGTAAGCCGAACGCTAGTACATGTATATAGAAGTTAAAGGTTTTCTTTAATGTATTCAGAATTTCTTATAGCTTTGAAAATATAAGACATCAGAGGTCGTTAATGTACGGCTTTTAGGCTTCACTCTAGAATGTTTATAAATATAAGTTTAACAGATTTGTATACGGACACTAGCAATAGCTAGTCAAGTTAGTGGTCAATATTAATGGTTTGCCTAAGGCGGTAAAATGGAAGAAAGGTTTGCACGCCGGGCAAAATGCAGAGCATCATTTCATCTTTCTTTACTTTCTGAGTTCAAAATCCACTGAGGTCGACTTTACCTTTCATCTTTTCGGGGTCGATAAAATAAGCACCAGTTAAACACTGGGGTCGATGTAATCAATTTAGCCCCTCCCCGAAATCACTGGCCTTGAGCCATAATTTGTAACAAATATTAAATTTTGTCTATAATTAACAGCGAACATACACAAATGCACCTATAAATGTATGGAGACCAATACATACATATGTTTGCGCATAGCAAACTAAAGCGCAGTCTGATCACAACCTAAAGCGAAACTTCGAAGCCACTGTCAACCTTTTTCTTGTAAAAATAACTAAATATAGAGCTCTACCGAAAAATATTTCATAATCTCTCAATTTAGTATTTGACATATGAATGCATGTATGCATGTGTGTGTGTGTGTGTGTGTGTCTGTGTCTGTGTCTGTGTCTGTGTGTGTGTGTGTGTGTGTGTGTGTGTGTGTGTGCTTAGGTAGGACTGTCTGGGTAAATTTTTTCTCCTTAACAAAATTCAAGTCGATCACCAACAAACTGACAAGGTTCTTGTTTAAGTCAAGACAGTTATAGCTTTCTCTCTCTTTCTCTCTCTCTTTCTCTCTTTCTTTTTTCTATCTCTCTTTTTCTTTTTCCCTCTCTCTTTTTTCTTTCTCCTTCTCACTGTATTTATGTATTCCATATGTTCAAGTGATTGTGTATTTGTATTCAGCCCAGAAACCTCAAACGGTGAATCACTGGAATGCCTTACACCACAAATCGATTGAATTTGATGAACGTGAATTACTTTGATTTGTTCCCACGAGGAGAAACCCCGTATTGCTTTTTTTTAATACAAACCCGTTGTTACGTGGCCCAGTGCACCTATGATGATCAGTACAGGTGAAACACTACAACCTACATATAAAAGCTCGAAGTCTCTCATATTTTCATAGAGATTTGTTTCATTTCCCCTAGAGACGAAAACCGCGAAGAAGGTTGATGCAAAAAATGGAACGAGAAGGAAGGAAAGTAAAAAAAAAACAACATCGGCGTCCCTTTTGGTTGTAGAAGTCATAACTAATCTAGCTGTTATAGAATGATATAACCGAAAAGAATTCGTAGAAGACAGCCACTCAAGGAGTTAAGCAGTAAGACAAGACAGATGGACATATACATACATACATACATACATACATACATACATACATACATACATACATACATACATACATACATACAAACATATATATATATTCTCTAAGTATAGTAAAAACTTTATTTTAAAGGTCACCGCTCTCACAGGTATACATTAATTATGCAACTTAAAATCAGAGAACAGAAAAGACCTATAAATATATTTTAAAAAGTCTTAAATATAATATAAATGTTTCTTCGGACGCAGTATTTGGAGATGAATGTATCTAGGTTAGGGTGCTGTTATTACAAAGAAGCGATAAAACACTAAATATTATATATCTGAGCTGTCGCTATACAAAACAAAATATAAGAATTTATACACCGCTGAGGCTAATAAAAAAATGATGGTTTAACAAATCTTGACCAGATTCGATTGAAAACATGCAAACGTTTTCTCCAGCGCCATTGTGAACACTGAATCATTTGTGTAATGTAGAAAATATATTGCCGTGGTCAAATTGATGTTAGTATCGAGTTGAAAAAAATCACTCACGGTTGGAACACCGGACCATGCAGCCCTTACAATAACCGAACATACAAGGCGCAGCTATTTCTCTCGGTTGACCCAAATTCATTCAAAACCGAAGCCGAAACAAATGAGAGAAACGAATTACCCAGCAGTACTCCTGCAACTCTTGTAACACATATCAGACAATTCAGCGACACATAAATATGTTTCGGAAAACAACTTCTAGCTTTAGTGGGCTATGGTGAGACAAATATCGTTTAAATAATAATCTACTTTATTTCACCAGGTAGCGCAATTAACCATTAACTATTGGCGTCAAACATCGGCATGCAAAAGCCATCCTGAAAGAGAATCAGGTGACGGGTGAGAAAGCTAGCCATTGAATCTGTCTGAAAAGGAATGATGGAAGGTGATGATCCTAAAATGACTTTTCGGTCGAATATTAGTCAGTCAGTGGAGCCTTACATCAGTTAGGCACGTGGGGAGTGCGCTATAAAATCGTGGAGATGGAAGCCCGGAAACAGAGCACATTTTCTCCTGATGACCCCTGAAACTTATTGGGATCAGGTATGCAGAGACAACGACTGATTGCACTTGCGCAAGCTAACTATGTCCAAGTCTCAAAGTTAAATATAAACGCACAGGTGCACAAATTGAACGCTCGGCTTATATGCATAGACAGACATACGAGTGCTCTCTCTCTCTCTCTCTCTCTCTCTCTCTCTCTCTCACACACACACACACACACACACACACACATGTATACATATTCCAAGCTGCAATTGTTTATATATATATATATATGCACACACACACATACATATATATATATATACACACACGTACATATATATGTATGCATGCGTGTATGCATGTATGTACGTACGTGTATATATATATATATATATATATATATACGTACATATATATGGGCTTGTGTGTGTATGCGTTTGTATATTTATGTGTATGTGAACTTAACTGTGATCAATACGTCCACCCACCCACCCACCTCACCCCGTAAACAAGAATTATCAGGTTACGCCCTTACAAGCTTTTCAATGTCTGGGCGTGGGTGCCTGTATGTGTGTGTATGAGTGAAGGTGCGAGTGTGGAGTGTTCGTATATATGTATGTATACGTATGTATGTACGTATGTAAATGTATGTATACACATTAATGCATATAAATTGAGTGCATAACTTGATCTTATAAAATGCAAAAGATCAATGTTTCACTCATAGACTACATCTTGTCGACCTGAAAACGCTGATCAATACATTTCTGAATGCAAGGTGCCACATTTAGTCAACCTACCATCTACTGCATAAAATAACCTATTACTTTTCATGACATTCTTTTTATTTCAATCTATGACTATTTCTGGTGCAGTAAAAGGCACAAATTGCTATTTATACACATTGAAATATCTGTGTTTTGGTCTATTTTATTTCATCTTTCTTTCCTAAATTGCGACAATTTCCAATCATTGTTGCATTCGGTACACATTTTTTCTCTTTCATTTCCTATATCCGTTGACCACACAAATTTGCTTCCCGGCTGAGTAATAATGAAGTACACAACAAAATCAATAGTTTTCGTATTCTCTAAAACGTAATCGGTTGACAGTCAATATTTCTCCTCATAATGGCAATAGTAGGATAGTTTCTTCGTGACACACAAAAAATATCATTATTTGATGGGGGTTTTTTTTTTCTCGATAAATATTATCAAATCAATTCCGATAAGCACACAGTATTAAAGAGGCTATACCGATTATTTTTCCTTTTTTTTTTTGTCACTTTGAACGATGTATATATATATATATATATATATATATATATATATATATATATATATATATATATGTATGTATGTATGTATGTATGTATGTATGTATGTATGTATGTATATATGTATGGATGGATGGATGGATGTATATGTATATACGTATATACGCATAAATACCTTTATATAAATATATATAAATGCACATATTTATACATAAATTTTATACAGAAATACATACAAATATAAATACACACACGCACACACAAACAAACAAACAAACACGTGCGCAATCTCCGTTTTCCTGATCTTCTGAGGATACGAAGTAATTTAAAATAGGTTGCCACTTTAAGTATGTTCGCTAGTCAGGAAAAAAATTTCACAGTAAATTGCAACTTAGCTGCAGCGAGGATTCTCCATTGAAGAGTGACAAACATTGACAAGAGAGAATAATGTTGTCTCAACTAGGACGGAAGTTAATTTCATGAGTTTCAACTGAAAATACCATGTGAAATTCTATGTATTTCATATGAAACCCAATTTTACCATATTAACATGAATATCTAAGTACTCCAAATAGTTACTACAAATATATGAACTGAATATTCAGATATGTAAACTAGCACAGTGAAAAATAAATTTGATGCCCTAACATCACGTGCGCAATCTCCGTTTTCCTGATCTTCTGAGGATACGAAGTAATTTTAGAAGACTATTTCTTTAAGTTTTAATAAATATCATGTGGGGTATTAAAAAAAGTGCAAAATAAATCCTTTCTCAGGAGGGATATTAGCAATATACAATGAACATAATTGTGCTTCTCCGATGCTAAACAAATAGTACACAACCCTCATTCTTCAGCCTACACTTTGCCAGAGTCTACTTCATCCACTCCTTGATATTATCGATTTCGTTTCGTTCACGAGCCCGATTTCTGTCTGCACCGTCGTCGAAGATGCGAGCATAGAGGTTCTGGGCCTTGATGAAGAAATATATAATTCTGTAAAACCACCAACCTGGACTGGTATTTTATTTATCAACCCCGAAACATTGAAAGACAATGTTGAACTCAGTGAGATTTGAACACAGAATCACAGACGACAAGCAGAGAACTGGAATAAATACAATTAAGTATTCCTTCCGACACTCAAGCGATTCTGTCATTTCGCCACCTTATGCGATATTTCGATAAAGTATGATTTCTGATTTTGGCACAAGACCAGCAATTTTAAAGGGGTGATGCTATCATCGACCTTAGTATTTGATTGGTACCTCATTTTATCGAGCCTGAAAATATTTTTCCCGCCTCTTTAACGATTCTGCCAGCCGGCCGCCTATATCCCGGTAACAGCAGTTAATACAGTGTATATATACGTAATATCAAACACGTTGTTTATTATCGTTTATCTGTGAAAACAACTGGTTTCTTTGCATATCAAAATGCATTAACTTCTGACATTTTTCAAGACTAAGTTGTATCCGTTCGTGCATTTATTTTCTGCCGTATACTTGTGTATCTTGTAAACATAACTATATAGTATGTTAATGAGAATTTTACACCAGATTTGGTATAGTTAGGGAAAAGAGTTAAGAAGACTGAGGACAAAGACAGGAAGACAAACAGAAAGAAGAGGGGAGAGGAGTGTCAGAGAAATGAGTTTATGAAATGGTTTCTACTGAGAAAGTAGGGTATCTTCTAAAAACATATCTTTAAAGCTGTATGAAATATATTTTCCCAGGACAGATAACATTTACTGTTTCGTTTTATGAAACGTCATCTTAAAAAGCAATGTGAACCACTGAACATTTTTTCAACTGCCACGACTTACAAAAGTGAACATGTTTACAAAGAATCTAGATAAAGGACTAATAATCCATGTAAACAGTAAAATTGTTGGGACACATCCGTCACATGATTTTTATTCTAAATGAATTTTTATACAATAACATCCCACACAAGATTGCTGGTCATTTTCATAAGTTTTTAACAATTCCAGGGAGTTATACACTAGTTTGATATAGTATTTTAAAAGCACCAAAAACTGTAATATAAATATCCCGACTTCGAATGTTTCTTTATTAAAATTCCCTCCATTATATCAAATAACACCAGAAATTGACAAAATTTTCTCGAAAAATTACATTCGTTTTCTACATTCATATAAATGACATTGTAACATAGCAATTTGTCTAGCATTCAATAAACAAATTATTATTTTCGTTGACGGACACAACGCAAACAAATTTATTTTCAGATGAAAATGAAAATATAAAGAAAAAAAAGCCAAACGGAAGAAAAGAAAACGAAAAAATACTGTTCAATCTGAGTCACTGAAGTTGACACAAGACAGGCAGACGATGGAGACTGACTGCAAAGCAAGAGAGAACGTTAGCAGCATATCATCTGCTGCTATCGACCCAAAAAGAAAAGCAATATTCATGATGGAATAAGCTCTCACGCTGATGCCTACCTGATGGAATTTCGTTACTATAGAAACGTTTATACTAAAGATCAACATGAAATGAACCGTATCTAGAAGTTCTTCATTCTATTATTACCGAAAGGGGAAAAAATCAGCAGCTAAGACATTCTGTTCACTGGCAACTGTGATACTGTTGA
>NC_042999.1:166907130-166914630 GCF_006345805.1 Octopus sinensis | reverse complement strand
CACCACACACTCACACACACTACACACACACACATATGTAAACACACACACACTCACACTCATAAGCGCATGCATATACACTCATAAACACACATACACAGTGTGGTTATGAATAAATGTCCATACGCAAGTTATTTAACATTATATGTCATAAACTTACGTCTAATCGCACTGACTATAAACCTTTTAGATAAACCAGGGGGGACTTTCCGCAACTTCAAATGAAAATCGAACGGGGTTTATGAAGTATAGATCGGTTGTAGACATGTGACAATCTTAATAAAATTTACATAATAGCGAATTGGCGACTGGACATCAATATCAATAGTAACACTACGATATCATGGTTTCAAATAAATCTGTACATAGAAGTCAAATACGACATGCTAAACAAACAGACTTTAAAAGAATGACAACAAAACTTACGACAGCTTAAAAAATGGAAAAGAAAAAATGTGGATTCAATCGATCAGGTCTTTCATCAGAGATTTGTCAAAGACCACTTAAATCGTCTAACAGAGAATACGAAGAACACTTCATCTTCTATGGAACGAAGACACATCCACATAGTCTTGATATTTTGTTTAACGCCCAGACGCCCAACTTGTACCATTAAATTTCGTGATGATTGACATTATTTTGAATCCAATCTGTAACAAGATCTGTTCTTAAATTCGGCAGTTTTTAGTTTGAGACAAGCAAGTCCCGATGAGTTTTTAATGAAAGGCGAAATTTGCTAATCTGAACGTGATTTCTAACTACCGAAGGTTTACTCACGAGATCTATTACCACACACAGAGTAAATATAAGTTCACACACATATACACACATATATGTACCTGCATTTACACACGTAGATATATATATATATATATATATATATAATATATATATATATATATATATATATATATGTATATATACATATATATATATATATATATAATATATATATATATATACATATATACATATACATACATATTCTTATGTATATCCATATATAATATATACTTAGATGTATATATAAAGATATGCATAATATATACACACATGCATTTATACATACATATATGCATATGTATATGTACACACACATACATCTATGTGCATATGTATATATATATATATGTGTGCCTGTGTGTGTGTGTATACACACACATATAGGGACTTTTCCTAAAACGGTATCCCATATCAAATTGGCGTATAAACATAACACATACACTATATATGTGTGACTGATATTGCTTGTATCATTAGAGCAGTTTGAAGGCAGCGAGCTGGCAGAATCGTTAGCATGTGGGCGAAATGCTTAGCGGTATTTCGTCTCCCGCTACGTTCTGAGTTCAAATTCCACCGAGGTCGACTTTGCCGTTCATCCTTTCGGATGCCTATTGTAGAAAGGGTTATTAGAGCAGTTAGCTTTTATTGTAATATACGCACCCGGCTTTATCTCACACCGTGACTAATACAACAACAAAATCAACCGATTGTGAAGCGGTCGTAGGAGACAAAGACACACACTCACATAAATAGACATATTCCTGCAGTTTCACCTCGAAACGGCAGAGAGTAAGGACCCTGATGAAACTGCACCGACCATGACAACAGGTTACATATACAACAGCGTGCAGATGTGAAAAATCTCCTTTTCCTTATCACTATTGATACTATTACTTACTCTACGGAAATTATGCAGTCCTGAATAGGACACTCGAATTTACCAAGCGACAAAAGTTATCAGAGCCTAGCATCTTATTGTTAACTCGGGTATCACAAAAGGACCGCTGTGGTTAGCCGGCATCTGAAACCGAATTAAGAGGAAACATGGTAACCGCCGCGATAATATATCCCTTTAAACTCATATATATATATATCACGTGATCACGTGACCGACCAGGCTATCAGATGTTGTTACACATCGCTGGTCACAATGCGCTTCGCATTGTTTTAGCCTTCAAATGACGCCACCCCGCTGGCTAAGCGAGCAGGCCAACAGAAGAAAGAGTGAGAGAAAGTTGCGGCGAAAGAGTACAGCAGGGATCGCCACCACCCGCTGCCGGAGACTCGTGGAGCTTTAGGTGCTTTCGCTCAATAAACACACACAACGCCCGGTCTGGGAATCGAAACCGCGATCCTCCGACCGCGAGTCCGCTGCCCTAACCACTGGGCCATTGCGCCTCTCTATATATATATATATACACATACATATATATATATATATATATATATATAATATATATATATATATATATATGTATGTATGTATGTATATATAATTATGAGAGGTATATAAAAAGGATATCCTTTAATACAGCCCAACTAATAAGCGCTCTTCAGGAGCAATAAGACTATACGGCAACAATGGAGAACAGATTTCAAGGTCAAGTCCCTTTATCAAATTAAATCACATTAAATCAGCTCATTCTCAAATCCAAGAACAAAAATATCAACACCACTCTCTACATACATTAACAAATTAAAAACACGAAATAAAGAATACAACTTAGACTGGTCTATAATAATAGAAACTGCCCCATATAGGGCACATACCAGAAAGTGTAAGTGATGCATTAAGGAAGCAATTAGTATACCTCGTACAGATCAAAAAAATCTTAATTAACAAACTCTCTGACGTTACAATTGCATGTAGACATAAGTACTTATCTACGTTTAAATTGTTCAGAAAATAACTAGATTAGAACTTTGAACCTACGAACATGGATTTATCCCAAACAGCTTTAAAGATTTTAGTCTTCCCCTTCAGTTCGACTTAACATCTGGGACCTAAACGAATTTTTCTAAATGCATAAACATAAAATTCCTATGTGTTTTTGGTATCTTAATTTATTGATACCTCATATTTTTAATTAAATCAAGCGATTTTTATGAATTGTCAACAAAATTTTTATATTGTACAATATTTTTTAAATATTGAAAAAAATTTTATTTAACCAAAACATTTTTTTATAACTAAAATTTTGAGTGCATCCCATCTACGGCCCATGTCCATGGATTCACCCTAAAACTGATAGTTTATTTGAACGCTTAGGTGCCATTCGCCTCTTCTCGCAGGAACAATATGCTTCTTCGTTTCAACTTCCGTAATTTTAGGAAAACTCACAGATTTTTTAGGCATTTAAAAAAATTTTCTTCTAATTTTAGTAATATCTTAAAACGTCTTTATGCTTCGAAATTATATATTTTGAACTCTTTTAAATATTTTAAAGGATCTTTACCTTTGACCTACAGATTTAAAAAATAATTTTTTGTAACTAAACACTTTCAAACTTCGGACACTGGTAGAATGTGTCATATAAAACATCTTTTACTCTTAGCATTTTTGAGAAAAACTTATATTTACGAAGTTATTTCACGTTGAAGTTCTCGTATTTCGGTAATTTCAACCAATCAATGGCATGCATTCAGCTGAATAAAATAATTGCCGTTGTTTGTTAACAACAACTATCGGCGGTGCATTTTTCGTTTGTCACTGTTATTTATGAGGCTACAGTAGAAGACACTTGCCCAGAGTGAAAGATAACAACCGATATCGATATTTTACTATCATTTTAGCTCTAATGCTTCATATACTCGACTCACGTAGAAACGAAATGAATCACTGGTTAAAGATATATAATAATTTAAAGTTTATATGTTGATGTACTGTGCCGTCGGGACGAGTTGCCTCGCCTGATCTGAGACATTCAGTGTCCTTTAACACTCTGCGTCATGTAGGGATTTTTCTTAGAACGGTATCCTGCAGCAAATTAGCGTATAAAATAAACACATCCACAATATATGTATGACTGATAATGCTTGCATGATTAGAGAAGCTTTTAATTCGAGATTTAATTTTGTTTCATTTGTGCTACGCCACATCACACCAGCAAAATAGATTTTATACTGTTTGCATATGTGTCTCTAACCGGCGGTTCATTTCGATTGGAAGTGTGTCGAATGTGGAAGCACTCCGTCGGTTACGACGATGAGGGTTTCGGTTGATCCGACCAACGGAACAGCCTGCTCGTGAAATTAACGTGTAAGTGGCTGAGCACTCCACAGACACGTGTACCCTTAACGTAGTTCTCGGGGATATTCAGCGTGACACAGAGAGTGACAAGGCCAGCCCTTTGAAATACAGGTACAACAGAAACAGGAAGAAAGAGTGAGAGAAAGTTGTGGTGAAAGAGTACAGCAGGGATCCCCACCCCCCTGCCGGAGCCTCGTGGAGCTTTAGGTGTTTTCGCTCAATAAACACTCACAACGCCCGGTCTGGGAATCAAAACCGCGATCCTACGACCGCGAGTCCGCTGCCCTAACCACTGGACCATTGCGCCTCCACTGTGTCGAATGTACGACACCGAAGACTGAAAACGATAGCTAACGTTCCCGTTCACTTTCGGTGCGAATTGTCTCGTCTGGCCTGATTGGCTCAAATCAATAAGTCAGCTCAAACGAGTAATCAATAAATCGGCTGAAACGGCTAATCAAACAATCCATTAGTTAATTGGTCAAATGTTTAATCAATCGACTAATAACAACAATAAAGAAGCAAAAATAGAACAAGTGCGTGTGTTTATTGTTGGCATAATGATCCCACCACCACCACCGACCCAAAACACAACAGCAATAGAAGTGAGTTTACATGAAAAAATTACCTTCGCTTTATTTGCAAGATATTGTTTAATTAATGCTCAGTTTTCCTACTTTTACTTTTACAGCTATTATACAGTATAATCGACCCCAGGACTTATTTTTAAAGCCTAGTACTTATTCTATCGGGCTCTTTTGCCGAACCACTAAGTTAAGGGGCGTAAACACACCAACACCGGTTGTCAAGCGGTGATGGGGGTGTAAATACAGACACATACATACATACATACATACATACATACATACATACGTATGTGCGTATGTATCTTTGTATGTATGTATGTATGTATGTATATGTCAGGTCACTCTTACAGCTACATGTAACATGTAGCAGTACAACTTGCTGCATGGTCGCGTCCGCAGCGACTAAACTGACAACTCTGCTAAGCCAGATTGGTAAGGAGTGAGGTCTTTCGTTTGACGCTCTGTGGGAGGAAAACCAAAGCTTGTCTAAGGACGTATGAAGTCATTAGAAGCATCCACCATCCAATAGCTAGGAGAGAGAGAAACTCCTGACCACTATTAAAAAGAAAAATCGTAGGAAAACTGACCAACACCAACGCTTGGGTTTGTGCTAATAACTTAGATAAGTAATGTTCGTAGCCACTTCAACATGGCTGTCCGTTCGAACGGACTTTACTGCGATTTTTTAACCCCAAGAGGACATCTACTCTAGTTGGCGCTGTATCCGATATATTGTGAGCAGGGGAGCGAACCCCTACCACCTTGTAGCGACGTGACCGGTAGACCAGCCTGGTTTCGGGCTATTTCTGCCTCTCTTTAGTACTGGACACCTCGTCTGCTAGAAATGGAAGTAGCTCGCAGTATATACAATTTCAAGCGACAGACATTTGCTGATTTTGCAACTAGCAAAAATGCTAGTTGTACTCCCCGTTCGAACGGACAGCCATGTTGGAATGGTTGGGAACATTAATTGTTACTACAGCTGCTGCGTTGATCTCTTGGAGAAATTCTAGAACGAGCATTTTGGATAATAACTTTTAAGAAAATTTTTCTTCAAATACTTTCGCTATGTCAAGTACTTAACGCAAAAACTTTTAAATACACACACACACACATCATCATCATCATCATCATCAATAAATCATAAATCCGAAAAAGAGCAGTAGAGTATATAGATAAAAATGGGTATGACCGGTCTCAGGCGTTATCCAGGGTTTCACGTCCATAAAGCTTCACAGTGTTTCTTCAGTCGCTAAACTCGTTGGCCATAGGCCAATGGGTTTAAGGTCTCAAGCTGAAAACAAGACGGTGTGTGTGTGTGTGTGTGTGTGTGTGGTGTGTGTTGTGTGTGTGTGTGTGTGTGTGTGTGGTGTGTGTGTGTGTGTGTGTGTGTGTGTGTGTGTGGTGTGTGTGTGTGTGTGTGTGTGTGTGTGTGTGTGTGTGAAAGAGAGAGAGACAGACAGACAGAAAGTGAGAAAAACGGAAATACCGGTTTGTCAAATACTATATAACGAAAATTCGCGATTACTAAATGACAGTTATGACCAGCTCCACGTGAAAAGGGGAGAGTCTCAAGATTCAAGACTGTAACAGACAGATAGATGGATAGACACACGCCCTTACTCATGCACACACACACACACACACACACACACACACACACATGTATATACATATATATAATACACACACATAGACACAGTGCATATATACATATATATATATACACGTACACAGATGCATACACACAAACTCACACATGTATATATGTGTGTGTATGTGTGTATCTCTCCTATTTTCGCTCCAGGGAGTAGAGTCATAGCTATTTCAGTCACTCCCAGTAGCTCAGCTGTTCCACTGATGCAATCTTCCTGGTGTAGCACCGATTAACTACCGCAAGTTCCGCTATTAATTTGCCTCCGTGAGGTGACTATAGTTGAGAGCAGTAATCCAGACGGCTGAGAACATATGTCATCCATAAAAGCAGCACTTTTTCCTAGCCCCTTGTTCTGAAAGTTCTCGGAATCCATCCGGATACTTGCCTGCGCATTACCACATTGTTTTATGTTTATTTTAACTTGTAAACGTTTATATTTTTTATTAAGGACATTTTTATGTTTCAGGTTCTATATGTGACTGTTCAACCACGTACAAAAGAAGCCTTGGAACTGTCTAAATTTCAAAGAGGCCGTATTGTGGGTTACTCTGAAGGTGGACATAGCGAAAAATCGCAGAAAACCTTGGGATCCCGCTTTCTAGAGTTAACAGGGTGATTGTGCAATTCACTAGAGAAGTGAAAGAGTCCACATCACCTTGCCCAGGTAGACCAGTGTCCTCTGACAGGACTCTTTGTTTTGTTACGTGAAGTGTCGAGGATAATCCGCATTGCAAGGCCTCTGACATAGCAGAACAAGTTGGTGTCAGTCCCAGAACAGCTGTCAGGTGTCACCACAAACTTGGCAGAGCAGCAAGAAGGAAGCCACTTCTTCCACCAGCCAACATCAAGTGGAGAAAATATTGGACCATTCAGATGATGGAGTGGCCGCTCGCATTTTGGGACACTATCATATTCTCTGATGAGTCCAGATTTGCTGTATTTTCTAGTAGTGATCGAGTGTGGTTCTGGAGACTCTGTGATCAAGAATCTGACGTGAAAAGATTGCTGCCAACACTGAAACAAGGCAGCTATTCTGTGATGATCTGAGGAACAATTTGGAGCAATGGTCAATCAGAGCTGGTGAAGTGTTACGGAAACATAAATTCAGATAAATATGTGTCCATATTGCAGAAAGGATTCCTTCCAATCTTCTCCAATGGTGAAATGAATAAAGAAGACTCTTTATTTATGGAAGATGGGGCTCCTTGACACACGGCTAAAAA
>NC_042999.1:166877130-166904630 GCF_006345805.1 Octopus sinensis | reverse complement strand
TTATTCAAACCCCAAAGAATCCCTCTCAACACATGGTTATGATGCTCCCCCACTACTTCTGCTCGTAATCAGAGATGCACATATCGTCAGCCACTAAAGGACATGCTCAACTGGTTAAAGTCAAACAACTGACAAGCAAATCTGTGGTATTGAGCAGAATATTTGCTGTAGCCCATCTTTTATACCAAGACAAAACAATCAGTTAAGATCAGAAGCCATGAGAGCCACTGCCTGGTACTGCATTGCTATTTCTATTGTTGATGCTATTATTACAATTATTATTACTATCATTGTTGTTACTATTCATTCTACTCCTGGCTAACTTAATGTTTTTACTATTAAGTCTACCTATTATGGTAGACATGTTTAGGAGGGTTGAATATGAAATCCTTACTGATCTCCTAGAAATTATTTTATGATATTTAAGGAAGGCTGGGAAATTTTTTTTCTAGTCGAAACGTTAAACCCTCTTTCTTCCCTTCTTTCCTGAGTGTCCAATAATACTTTATTTGTTCCACGTCCTCGCGTTGTTGTGTTTTTTTTTGTCTTTTCTTGTTTGGATTAACTATATATATATATATATATATATATATATATATATATATATATATATATATATATATATATATATATATACATATATATATATACGTACATATATCTACGTACATATATATATTCTTTTACGTGTTTCAATCAGTTGACTGTGGCCATGCTGGATCACTGCCTTGATGTACATGTGTATATTTTGGAAGTCTGAAACTCTGCATTAAGTCTTCACCCCCCCCCCAATAATTACACTCTTTTACTCGTTTCAGCCATGTGGTCGTGGTCATGCTAGAGCACCACCATGCTTTTTCTGACTTCCTCAGACTGGGTGTTTCACATCATCACTCCTGTATGTGCCTTTTTCCCAGCTATTAGTACATTTGGTGTATAATGGAGTTTGATTCCGCCGCCCTTGTTTGTACCTCATGTCGAGCTGTGTAACTTTTTTTGTCTGTGGTCAGTAAGTTTTATTATTTATTTGCTTCTATCTAGAAATCAAAGGAAATGACCATTATTCCATTCAAACTTTGCTTTCGTGATCTAGACATCAATATTTTGAAACTGACCTATTTTCCATTACATTTCAGAGAGATTCAGTGCTGAGTTGCTGAAGTAGAAATATTGTTATATCAAATATACTGCTCAATACCTATTTCTTTATTACCCACAAGGGGCTAAACACAGAGGAGACAAACAAGGACAGACAAACGGATTAAGTCAATTATATCGACCCCAGTGCGTAACTGGTACTTATTTAATCGACCCCGAAAGGATGAAAGGCAAAGTCGACCTCGGTGGAATTTGAACTCAGAACGTAACGACAGACGAAATACCGCTAGGCATTTTGCCCGGCGTGCTAACCTTTCTGCCAGCTCGCCGCACCACAGATTTGCCTGTCTGTTGTTTGACATTAGCCACTTGAGTATGTCCTTTAATGGCTGTCAATATGAGCATCTCTGACCATGGGCAGGGGTAGTGTGTAAGCATCATGTGTTGAGAGAGATTCTTTGGGGTTTGAATAAACGTAACAAAAGCAAAGTTTGGAGGAAATATTAGCCATTTTTCATCATTTCTAGGGTTAACCAAATAGGAAATAATAGTTGCTACTCAAGGACAAAAATTGTGTTGCACAGCGCTATGAGAAACCTTTACTTCTCTTATCAAGTAATTTCCTTTTCCTTTCATAGCATAGTTTAATTTTTGTTAATATGTCAATGTATTTATACTTTCCACGACTGCTTTTTCAAATCGATTCTGCGTAAATTTGCACGAATTTGCACGAATCTGTCCTTGTACCTGCTTTTCATTCTTCGCCCTTGTGTTGAATTTATAAATGCAACATATGAAGTGCAATAATTGCATTGTCAAATTGTCAAATGCAAATGGCAGCGTGTTAACGTTTACTTCACTTGTTAAAGATATCCAACATCTTTTAAGGGAACCATATAATTTTGCATAGCATAGCTTTGATATTTTGTAAAGTTAACGCACACGAGTAAAAATACATACACAATCCTAAATTTTTTCAACGAAAATTTGATTAATTTTTTTTATATTGCATCTTTATTTTTCGTATATGTTTATCTTATGCACGTTTTAGAACGACACGGTGAATGCGACTGACATGTCATGTATTTTACTGGAGGGAATAAAAAGTTGAAATGTTCATATCAATTACGCTGCTTAACTCTTGTTCGATTGATGACCGTTATTTTCATGCATATGAAAATAAAATGAAAATTTAAGCTAAACGACTTCTACATACAGATGTAAACTTTTTCCGTACCTTTTTACAAATTCTAAATGAATATATTGATTTAAATTTAATAAAATAACTAAAACTAAATTAAAAGTAAATTGTAATATTTCTATAAATTGGCTACACTAAACAGCATTCACAGTGAAAATCTTTTGACTTCCATGTTCATTAGGTCAAAGTTCGAATTCTTTAAGATTTCTGTACATTTTAAGACGTGTGTATTTAGAGATTGTACGTATGCAGATACTGATTCATATTTGAGTGAACAGACCAAGGATCAAATTCGTTCCACCCTTCACCGTCTTGTTTCAGACTAAATTAATCGTTCTTTTAATTTTGTTTCCGATTACATATTCCGTGTAATCCTTCTTTTTTTAATAGTGGAGATTTGGGAAAGATTTGATTACTATTTCTGCCTAAACGAGTGATTATATAAGGGTTACATCTTTGTTTCCTGTGCTGTATGTGTTGTGTTCAGGTAATTTCTAGCACAAAAATGGACTAAATTCAAAACAGCCTTTTCTAAAAATGAATACGGTTTAAGTAGATTCAAATATTAAATGTGTAATCTACCATTTATTTAAAATTGATATATTACCTTGTAATCTCCTGCAAAATATTTCCACTATTCTGAAATGAGAGAAATGTAAAAGATAAGATATAATACAAAACTGTAAATAAAAATGGAAATAGAGTAACAAACAGCTATGCTTAAATCTTATAATGAATAAGATATATACAATATTTTTTTTTCATACTTGTGTGAATTTTAACTTATCGCAGTTTCTAACTGAATGTCAATCTCAAGAGAGAATATTCTTTCTTGGTGTACAACTAAATAAAATGCAAGCAGTTTACATACACTAATTCAGTGATTCTCAACCTTCTTTATTTATTTATTTATTTATTATTGGACTCAGTTCCTTTTTTCACTAACAAAAGAAAACCTTAAAACAGTCGATTATTTTAATTACAGAGAAGCTCCTTTAACACAATTATCATCCATATTTTCAGATCTTATCCCTTCCAGTATGTACTTTTTTATTTTAGATATTTGTGTGAATTAGTTCCTCATGTTAAACTTTTGCAAAAATTACTAAAGAGGGCGATAACTAACAAAATTACGCTGGACCAGGGCACATCATCAGACATGTTTCTGTACGAACAGTACACAACTCATATTCTAAACCTTATCAAAAGTTGTTGTTTTTTTTTTTGAAAACGTATTTAAGATGTAAGTCTCGTACTTGGTTTGAACATTTTATTTCTTAGAAAGATTACGAAGCCTCTAAACATCCAGCACCCTCATAATATCCCCTTGACATATACCGTTTATTGTGAGTTCATAACACGCCTATAGGGGCTATATCACATATGTTAAAAACTTCTGTACATAACAAAACTGCTTAATGCAAGAAATGTCGGTAAGCTGTTTTAAAATATGCAAGTTTGCAAAATGACGTAAGTCATTATGAAATTAAATACATCAAATATGGTAATGTGTAGATCTGTTGTCCTCGAAAACTATACTTGTTACTTTAGCTGTCAACAGATAAACTATCTTTCATTTACTTCAGCTTTCCAGCAGATCAATACAAATGTACGAGTTTTCTGTTTCGAATTTTGAGCTTTCTTGAATTACGGATTCATTTTTTGGAAGGCTAAATTAGAATTTGGGGGTGTGATTTGAATAGAGTTAACAGAAGTTAACGGTCTAAAACTGAAAGCCGAAAATTATAGAAAATACGAGTATCTTAATCCAGAAGCGGGAAAGCAAAAACTTGTTTGATAGCCTGATTGAATGGAATACGTTATCAAAACCCTTTAGTTACAGTTATATTTTAGTTTCTTTGTCTTGATTATTTGTACATCTGTCTACAAATAACTCTTCAAGTATATACCCTAAAATGTATAGCGAGTGGGGGTGCGTTTAGCTACTTTGAGATATATATTCGGAGAGATCATGATTTTCGCCATATCTACACATACGTTACGTAACTGACATGCTATCAGAACAGGGTGGTCCAAAGTTATGCTTAACTCTTTATTTAATCGGTTTAACAGTCCATGTAAAGTTTGTAAACCACAACAGACCAAGGAAAGTGTGTGTGTGTGTGTGTGTACAAAAAAAGCTAAAAATCAAAACAGAAAACTAGAAAGAAAAACAGAAAAGAATGAAAGAAGAATATATAATTAAGAGTTAAATGTTTTTGTCGTTAAATCTTTGCTTTCATGAATCAAAACTTATCTACAGTTGGGATATCCCCGAAAATAATTTTAACTTCAACTTTGATAGGCATTTTAAGACAATTTTAAAATTGTCCTCTCTCTCTCTCAGGCTGGTAATTTGGTCACTTACGCATTCGAGCAATTAATGTCATAAGGTTTCTTAATCGTCTTGCTCTCTTGAAGGAAAATAGGTTCGTTCCTAATGTTACCAAGCAATTCGGCAAAAAATACTGATAGAATAAGCACCAGATTTTAAAATGATCTCTGGGGTCGATTTGTATAACTAAAACCTTTAAGCCAGTTCCCCAGCAGGGTCGCAGTCCAATGACTGAAAGACGTAAAAAGAATGAAAAAACATTTTAACTGCTGAATCTTTATAAATTCTCAGTATTTTACGTTGTAACGGTTTAAAATGAAAACTGAACTACTTTTCATTAAAGTACATATATTATTTTGAATTGTAGATAATCTTCGCCGTTTTTCATTTTATACTGAACACTCGTATTTTCTT
Source organism: Octopus sinensis (assembly GCF_006345805.1). Lineage (NCBI taxonomy): Eukaryota > Metazoa > Mollusca > Cephalopoda > Octopoda > Octopodidae > Octopus > Octopus sinensis. Next base: position 166,899,582 of record NC_042999.1, on the reverse strand, counting down.
TGCTTACACTGAAATTATGTGTAGTAGTTTTTGGTTATTTACCACCGGCCAGTGGTTTGAAAGAAAAGTCGAGAACGTGGTAATTGTCACGAAACAACTAAGAAAAAAAATTCACAGTAGCAGACAATAAACAGTACATTATTTGGTATTATTAAATATCGGCTTTGAGAATGTGTATAATGCTTTTCTGAATACTAAGCACTATACGAATGCATCTTTTTGTATTCCTTTTAAAACACCAGAAGGGATGCAGGGAGAGCCGTTAGGTTAAGCAATTTATTTCGCTACCGAATAGTTCTGAGTTCGACCCTACTGCTTGGAACCTTAGACAAGTATTTCCTATTGTGACCTCGGTTAATCAAAGCCTTGTGAGTAGATTTCAGTAGACAGAAGCTGGGCGGAATATAGATATATATCTACATTTGTGTGTGTGCGTGTGTGTGTGCGTGTGTGTGCGTGTGTGTGTGTGTGTGTGTGTGTGTGTGTGTGTGTGTGTGCGCGTGCGTGCGTGTGTGTTTACATCAGTTAATTCTAGTGTTGTGTCCGACTTTTTATGTTCTGTCACTCAGCAACTTGATATACAGAGGTCGGTAATATATTGGAAGCATTCCGTCGGTTACGACGACGAGGGTTCCGGTTGATCCGAATCAACGGAACAGCCTGCTCGTGAAATTAACGTGTAAGTGGCTGAGCACTCCACAGACACGTGCACCCTTAACGTAGTTCTCGCGGATATTCAGCGTGACACAGAGAGTGACAAGGCCAGCCCTTTGAAATACAGGTGCAACAGAAACAGGAAGTAAGAGCGAGAGAAAGTTGTGGTGGAAGAGTACAGCAGGGATCACCACCATCCCTGCCGGAGCCTCGTGGAGCTTTAGGTGTTTTCGCTCAATAAACACTCACAACGCCCGGTCTGGGAATCGAAATCGCGATCCTATGACCGCGAGTCCGCTGCCCTAACCACTGGGCCATTGCGCCTCCACGGTCGGTAATATAACAGCTAGAGTGAAATAACAAGGACCGATGTGACCGACTAAACCCTTGAAAATGTTGCCCCTAAATGGCCTGGAGTCCAATAACCGATACAAGTAAAAGAATAACGAATAATTACCGAGGGATTTGTTTCAATGAATCGCAGAGAAAGAACTGCTCCACTGATTTAATACTGACTTTATTACATACAAAATGTCCTGCTGTAGCTAGGCACTGTTACGACATGCTAGATAATTTTATTTGATTCCCTAGGAACGAATTTGGAATGGTGAGTGCTGCTTTCTCTTTCATTCTTAATATCTCTATGTTTTTATTTTACAATCATCACATTCTCACCAAATGTCTAAAATTTTCTCACCATACATCCTCACAGCTCACACCACCATTTTTATAACCATCTAAGACTTTTGCATCAGTGATATTCTGCCGTAACTTGCTGTATTTCCTTTCTTTGTGAACATAAATGTCGAAGCCCGTGAAAGTGACGCCCACACTTACTAAAGTATTTTTTTTATGAACACTAGGATAGTCACAAAACAAGATTTTACTAATGTAATTTTGATTTCAAATTTTGGCACAAAGCCAGCAATTTTGGGGGAAGTAGTGGGTTGATAACATTGACTACTGTGTTCAACTGATACTTATTTCATCGGCCCTGAAAGAATGTAAGGCAAAGTCAACCTCGGCGAAATTTGAACTCAGAACCTAAGAACAGGCGAAATACCTTGCTAACGATTTTACTACTGTAATTTTAGTAACGTATTCGGATCTTTTCTTTTTGATCGGCAGGTCGATAAATTAATTTTTTTTAACTAAACACTTTCAAACTTCAGATACTGGTAGAATGTGTCATATAGAACATCTTATACTCTTAGCATTGTTGAGAAAAGTTTATATTTTCGAAGCTGTTTCGTGTTAAAGTTGTCGTATTTCGGTAATTTCAACCAATCAATGATGTGTATTCAGCTGATTAAAATTACTGCCGTTGTTTGTCAACAACAACTTCCGGTGGTGTATATTTCGTTTGTCACTGTTATTTATGACATATTTCATCTCCGTTACGTTTGTATGAATAAACGAGTGTATCTGAAGCATGGCACTACCACAACCGTTCGTGCATTTCTACTGCTTTTAGGTTTTTTCCTGTTTTCAGCCACTATTTTCGGAAAGAATTCCTACCCCACCCACCCCCACCATTTTCTCGCAAATTATTGATTTAAAAAAAATTTTTTTTTTTTGCCAAAAACCCAGCTTTTCAGATATGGAGATTCCAGAAAATTGCCAAAAATCGGAATTTTGACATTTTTGGCCTCTCCTTACCCCTCCCCTCCAATTTCTTCATTTTTCACCTTTTTCCGTAACCCTAACCTTAAAACTCTAAAGCTAAAACCAGTACAAATGCACGAATGAAGTCATAAATAACAGTGACAAACGAAATATACACCGCCGGAAGTTGTTGACAAACAACGGCAGTAATTTTATTCACGTCATTGATTGGTTGAAATTACCGAAATACGATAACTTTAACACGAAATAACTTCGTAAATACAAACTTTTCTCAACAACACTAAGAGTAGAAGATGTTCTATATGACACATTCTACCAGTATCCGAAGTTTGAAAGAGTTTATTTTTTAAAAATTAATTTATCGACCTGCCGATTAAAAGGGAAAGATTCACGTATTCTTTTTGCAACAAGACTTTTTCGATAAGTTAATTAATAATATCTTTCTGTTTATCAACAAAGATATGTTAAATTTTAAATAGTGAAAAAAAAAAGAACAAAATTCGCTGATGTATTACCAGTATTTGGAAGTTCCAGTTATATCATGCCCATACACATACTTCATTTTTGGCTAAGTTTGGGCAGCTGAAAACTATATGATTAACTCTTTACAACATCCACATATTCTGAAGTAGTATATTAAATGTTTTTGATGTTTTCTGGTACTAACTTTTTAAGTTTTGTGTTGTAATGAAATATTTTCCAGTCCTGTACTTCGCAGTTAACACTGATTTTTTCTTTTTAATTTACTTAGATGTCGGCCGCGTTAAATGTTGGCTTGTCTTGCCGACGTCTTGCGCTGACATTTCGTATTTTAGTTTAGTCAGTTTTGATAATTTCTCTTCTTATTTCTACATCCATCTTGGCATTTTTTTTTTACACTTGTTGACTTTTTTGGATGTTTAGCTGTCGTTGCACAAACTTTTACCCTAGAAAAATGTCCGGTTATTTTTAAAAATTAGTTTATTAGATTTCTGACTGTATAAAAGACAAGGCTTCAAAGCGAAACACGGTGATTTATTGCACTATTGTGAGGTTCACTGGCTGAAAACGTTTCTAAGTTCAAATTCTTCTATAAGTTGAAAGACGGACTAATGCACTTCATATATGATAAAGATGTTCCCATTTTGAACTTAGGTTACTAATAATGTTACGTAAATTAGTATTCTAATTGACATGAGGAACTGCATAAATATTTTAGTTTGAAATTACACTCTGGAATAATCTTATTGCTGTATATCAGAATTTTTTTATGTATTCTAACATTTAATTAATGTTGCTGGGTAAGATCATTGCATTTTCATTTCATTTCATTTGAGTTTGAGTCCATGCTCAGGCCAAGTCGAAGACTCCACCCTCAGAGTCTGGTGTGGTTGCCAGGTTGTATTCTCTGTTTAATTTTGACATGTGTAGGAGCGAGTTTGAGTCAGCTTGTGCTCGTTGTGTATATCCTGGGAGATGGGGTTCATCTCTAATGGTGCTTAAGTATCTATCCAGCTGCAATTTGAATGATTCCACACTGCATCCTGATAGATTTCTGACATGTACCGGAATGGAGTTGAATAGTTGTGCTCCTCGAACCAACATACTTGATTCTCGCAGGGTTTTTGCTGCCTGGCCAGCCTTTTTGTTGATTGGTGATAGCTGGCATAGCTATATAATTATAAATTTGAAATTCACAGTGTTATTCGTTGAAATTTACCATTACTATTAAAAATCCACTCCCACTTCATATCTGATTTATTAACTTTTAATAAGAAGAATGGATGAGTAAGATACTCAGGGACCCCTGCTGAATAAAAACTTAGTAGTAGAGTGAGCGTTAACAAACTTAATGTTGTAAGCCAAAAAAATTTTGTTAATTAAAACTTAAATCCTCACTGATGAAAATGTGTGTGTGTGTGTGTGAGAGAGAGAGAGAGAGAGAGAGAGAGGAGAGAGAGAGAGAGAGAGAGAGAGAGATTATGCCTAAGTTTAGCTTTAACTCATTTCTGCACGCTAGAATGTCAATGGCATTGGCTGCAGAGTTTTATCTCAGAAAACTTCCCCCCTATAGTCTTCACGAAGTAGAAATCACATTCCGCTGACTTTTCTTGCTGCTTCATGTCTTTGCACAAAATAAAAATTAAATTCTTTAGGAACTTTAGAAAATAATATTTACATTTATTTTATCAAAATATGCTACCAGTTTTAATCGTTTTAAAAGCGATTTAATTCCCTAAGAAAAGAGAATATAAATTGAAATAAATTAAATCAAATTAATTTTTCGTGTTATCAATCCTAGAAGTTCATAATTTTTTTCTTACAAAATTCATATGGTACTGGTAATTGGTTCCATGAATTTTGTAAGAAAAACATGTGAACTTCCAGAACATCAGTTATTTTTTTTTTTTACTTGTTTCAGTCACCACGCAGGGTACAATCTTGAAAAAACTATAAGTGTTTTGATCAATATCATAAAAGATTAATTTTATTCATGTAATCTGAATTTATATTTCTTTTCTTAGAGCATGTTTAAATTGTCGTTTAAAGCGATTGAAAACGGTGGCGTATTTTGCTAAAAATGTTAATGTTTCTTCTTTTGTCCATGATAAAATTCTTAAAGCATTTTTTCTTTGGTTTTTAATATAAATTTACTCGTGGAAAAACTCTTAGCTTTTACAATGTGTGTGTGTGTGTTTTTTTATGTGTGTGTATGTGTGTGTGTAAATGTATATACCATACCCAAGTGATTATGCTCACATAAAATCATTCAATATACACTTCCATTGTCCTTAATGTGTTAATTTACTTTTCCAAATTGCAGGCTCAGCGGGAGAAAGATCAGTGGTTTGCATACTGTCAGTCAACTTATTCTGATTTAATATACATAGTTGCAGTTAAATAAGTGCTGCTTTCCTTTGTCAGTAGCAGCAATAAGGTCTAAATGATTAGAGTTTCCATTGCTCGCAGTACTTTAGTGATTATAATTTGATTAAGAATTCACTTGGCCAATTTGACTAGCAATAGATATAGCTTCAACGCTCGGAGGTTAGAATAGAGCTTCAGTATGTCCATAGCAATGATTAGTAAGGCTCGAGATATCACAAAGAGTTGGTTTGCAATTATGAGGAGAAGAATTTCTTTCACTTCTAACTGAATTCAGCAAATGAAATAAGCATCATCAACGCGTGGTACGTTTGTAGCGACTTAAAAATGTGAAGCTCGATTCTAGGGCTCACTTAAATCTCATAAGTTGTAATTAAAGTCTTCCTTTATATTCAGCAATATTAATTTAACATGGAATACTCTCATGAATCTTGAATATACTACACACAGCAAATTTTGCTCATTTGAAATATGTTTCTTCAATTAGTGGTGGATTTGGGCCTTGCTGTCAGATGCTTGAACTATTTAACATTAGATTATTCCTTTCAGCATGAATAGAAAATAAACATATATTTTTGCAATAACTCAGTAAGATTATATTTACTACAATTTTCATATAAATCCAGCAAGTTGTTCTTGTTTCAATTGAGCATAATACAAATCTAAAAGTGCTAGTAAAGTGCTAATTTATTATTCAAGAGATGCTTTTAAGAGCAACGTAAACTAATGTCATTTATAGTAATGATAGTTTTGTTTTTGCTTTGTTTTTTGTTTATTGATTGCTGTGTTGAAGTGATATTTGTTGCAAATGGAAGCTTATATTCTCTTTTATTCTCTTTTACTTGTTTCAGTCATTTGACTGCGGCCATGCTGGAGCACCGCCTCTAGTCGAGCAAATCGACCTCGGGATTTATTCCTTGTAAGCCCAGTACTTATTCTATCGGTCTCTTTTGCCGAACCGCTAAGTGACGGGGACGTAAACACACCACCATCGGTTGTCAAGCAATGCTAGAGAGACAAACACAGACACACAAACATATACATACATACATATACATACATATATACGACGGGCTTCTTTCAGTTTCCGTCTACCAAATCCACTCACAAGGCATTGGTCGGCCCGAGGCTATAGCAGAAGACACTTGCCCAAGATGTCACGCAGTGGGACTGAAGCCAGAACCATGTGGTTGGTAGGCAAGCTACTTACCACACAGCCTCTCCTGCGCCTGTATTGTTTAAAATCTCGTTATCTGATAAAATGAGTAAATTATTTTAAAACTCAAGTATCTCTGTATGAATATTCTTAATCATGCAGCCGGTATTTTTATAACTTCAGCTCTCTTATAGTTAATCAATATTTTCCTATGTTGAACACCTGCATCTATAACATCAAGTAGTCTCTGAACCGAAAGTTATATGGAGCGTAAATAGGAAATTTAGGAATGACATATAAACAGCACATATAAAATAAAATAGCATAAAAATGTGTGATAAGAATAATATGTGTTGAGTTGAAATATATATTTTTAGTAAGCATCACTCTATCTGCTCATAGACACAAAATGACCAGTTTTATTAGTCATTTCAATTCAACGTAAGGGAATTGCCATGCCTGTACTCCATTCTAGTAGATCCATATCGACTCTTTTTAAAATCAAGGCATTTCATTTCCTGAAGTAACATACAATGTTCACGCGCGTGTTAAAGTGTAAAATAAAAAGGACCAGTGATTGTAGAGCTGTGGATGCTTTGCAGTTGATGTTTTGCAATGTAAAACATGTGCAAGAATACGCCGGGCACAATCGATGCTTCAGAAATGTTTAGATGTGATGGTTTGCTTATATCATTTATGTTGAATACATTGTAAGTGACAGAGAACAGATGGCTTCAAACGAATAGCGAGATTTGTAATCATTATGAAAGATGAAAGAGGAAATACATCAACAATAAACCAATGCTTTATAATTTCAAGAATTTTTATTATTGAATATATTACAGGTGTTGATGCTAAAATGTATACCTCTACCTACCTGATATTATATCATTTTATAGTGTTTGACCGGAAGATTCTCCTAGCAGGTTCAAACGAAAATAAAGTAACTGTAATCGTGGAATATATGCTATTATTTATACTATTCTGTTCTTAAAATGCCCTTTTAAAGACATCGTAAAACAAAACTCTTTGATAGGAATACTGACATAGTGTAAGAGGTAGGTAACAATACAGAAGTGGAGAGTCTAATCTAAAAAGCTCAGTATTATTTTTATCGATCGCGCAATATATGTTTTATGGGTTAAAATTTCTGGACACACAGCGGTCTTGCAATAAGAGGATACAAATTTAAAGCTACATGCTTTTCAATCAGTTTTGATATGTCAGAATACTTTATATTGTAAAGTAATACCAAAACTATATTGCTGGTTGTCTAATTCTCAATTTTTTTTTACTTATGGCGACAGGAATAGGCCTTAATATACCAAATCTGAATGAAACTAAGCAAGTTAGCCACCAATATTTCGGTTTCTCTATCTTTTTTTGAGTAACATTTGTTCGTTCTCACTTCCTGATACTCTCTCACCCTCGTTCTCTATGTATTATACATTTGTGTGTACATATTTGTGTGCGAACGCATGTGTGTACGTGCAAAAGAATGTGTGTGTTTCTAACAATATATAAAATATGATAAACCAAATATAAATATAAATATATATATATATATATATATATACTAACATTATTCTGCGTCTAATGACTTTTGGTATTTTCGAAAAAAATTTAATCATGTATGTATGTGTCTGTATCTGTGTGTGTGTATATATATATATTTTTATTTTTATTTTTTATTTTATCTAGTTTCAGCTCACGAGCTGTGGCCATGCTGGGGCACCACCATTTGGTGTTGCTACATGATTTTACTTCACGAATGCTTTTTAGCAATTGCCATTTGGTGTATGAGAGAGTTCGATGCAGCTGCCCTCATCTGCACCTCCTGTCGTGAAGTTGGTTCATCTGGGACACCTGACAGGAAGAGATCCAGTTTTATTTTAAAAACATCTGCATCCACACAATGCAGGTCTATCAGGTCCTTCGGGAGGATATTGAAGAGCTGTGGGCCTCTAAAGCCCAGGCTATCACAGTATCTTGTCCTACATCTTGATGGCAAATTTGGAGTCCTTGGCACTATGCCCTGGCGCCTAGTTCTAGTATTTGTGTAACTCTCGATGCCAAAGTTTGGGACAAGTCCTTCCAGGATCTTCCAGATGTATATTATGGCATATCTTTCTCGCCTACGCTCTAAGGAATTGAGTCTTCCCCAATAGCTTATATGCTGCACAGAGTCTATCTTATTCGTGTAGTTTTGTTGGATCGCCTCAAGTTCTGTGATTAACTTGACACTGGATGGTGACCATAGCTGAGAGCAATAGTCAAAGTGGCTTAGGACAAGTGTCCTCCAGAGGACCATCATGGTTTCTTGTTCTCTTGTTCTAAAAGTTCTAAGAATCCATCCGGTCAGCCGCCTACATTTCATTGCCAATTTAGCAACATGCACATGAAAGGTTGCATCATTACTCATGTAAATACCCAGGTCTCGCACTGATTGTGCCTCTCAGATTGCAATCCCTCCAGGTCCAGTGTATTTATTGGATATTGCATTTAGTTTTGCATGCTGATAGCATAAAGTTTGAAACTTTTCAGCATTGAACTGCATGCTATTCTTTTCAGCCCACTTGTATATTTTGTCCAGCTCACATTGCAGTTGCATAGTGTCTTCAGGGTTCTGGATTGCCTGTGAAACTTTTATATCATCTGCATAACTTGTGATCGTGGCTCTCTGCGTGACTGGGGCATGTCTGAGAGGGCCATTATGAACAGTAGTGGTCGCAAAACAGTGCCCTGCGGAACACCGCTCACTATTTGCGTGTTAATGGAGGTGGCTCCATTAGCTACTACCACCTGACTTCTATCCTTCAGAAAGTCATGAAGCCACTCTTCCAATTTTCCAACTATGCCAAGATCACGCAGTTTCTGACATATCATTCCATGATCGACTTTACCAAAGGCCTTTGCAAAGTCGAGATATATCACTTCCACATTTGAGTGGTTGAGCAGTTGTTTCAGCACCCAGTCATAGTGTTGTAGAAGCTGAGTTAGGCAGCTCCTTCCCGGTCGGAAACCATGTTGGGTGTCAAGCAGCAAGTTATTTTCTTCAAGGAAGGCGATTAGTTTCCTTCTGACTATTCGCTCCATGACCTTGCTGATGTGTGAGGTCAGAGAGATAGGCCTGTAGTTCTTGGCCTCCGCTCTGCTACCTCCTTTATGAATAGGGCATATTTGACCTTCCTTCAGTTTTCTTGGAAGTTTGCCAGTTGCAAGGAAGCTCTGAAAGAGGAACTGCAGTGGTCTTGCTAGGACTCTCTTACATACTTTTAGGAGGATTGCTGGGAATTCATCTGGGCCAGTAGCTGAGTTTGTGTTCATTTCATCTATAGCCTTTATTACATTGTCTTCCTTTATATTGATGTAATCAATCATCGTTGCCTCTGATTTTATATCTGCAGTGGTAAAGAAGTCAGTTGGATTGCTGACTTGAAAATGCCCTAGGGGTGGAGTGAAAATACTTTTGAATTGCTCATTTAGTATTTCACTTATCCTCATTGGATTTCCTGTGAGTGTACTATCTTTTTCAAGGAGTGGCCCTATCCTACAGTGCACCGTAGCTGTTTCTTTGGCAAACTTGTAGAAAGCTCTGGGGTTAGATTTTATGTTGTCTATAGCCCAGGCTTCTTTGTCTGCTCTTTCTTTTTCATGGGAGAGTTGCAGACATTTTTCAATTTCCAACAGTTTTATTTTCAGGCGGGACTTTTCACTGCTTTCAATTTGTTTGTTTAGGCGATTTGAAACTTTTGTACGCCGTCTCATTAGAATTTTCCTCTCTCTGGGGATTTTGCTCTTTTGTACAGTGGCTTTCCTCTCTGGGACACATTTGTAGCATATGGCTTGCATTACGGACATGAATTGTTGAAGTTTCATGTCGATGTCTGGCGAGGATAGACATTCAGGCCAGTTTTGTTTGAGGATCTCTTTCTCAATTTGTTTCCAGTTTGCCTTATGGAAGTTCAAGCTGGAAAGATTCTGAGAGGTTCTTGTAGACTGCATGTCCATGCTTCCCTTTGGCCCGTACATGGTCAGCTCTACCATGTTGTGATCCGAGAGTAGTGTCGGTGTCACTTTCACATTATGGATGAGATCCATGTTATTAGTGAAGCAGAGATCCAGTATGTTACTTGCCCTGGTTGGAGTATTATTTGCTCCATGTACAGAGTGTTGATGAGGTTCAGGAGGGACCTCGCCTGTCCTCGTTCGCATCGTGTCATTCCTGGGAGAGAAAGGCCCTCAGGCCATCTGACATTGGGCAGATTGAAGTCTCCCATAAGAAGTACACTTATGTGTTGTTCTAATGTGACTAGAACTTCTATTTTTGTAAGGCAGTCTTCAAACTTGCCTACATGGCTTGGAGCATCTGGAGGGCGATATGTAGCACATATAACTTACACCGAGTTGCCTCACACCGAGTTTGAGTATGACAAAAGGACCTGGGGTGTGAGGTCCTCGCAGATGTACATAGCAACTCCACCATGACTCCTTTCTTTTCTGTCGGTCCGTAATACAACATACTGTGGTATGTGTATTTCCGCATCTGCTATATCCGGTTTCAGGTGTGTTTCCGTAAGTGCTATGCATAAGGCTTGATTACATGCAACAAGGTCTCTCAAGAAAGGGATTTTTGTCCAGTTACTGAGTGCTAGCAGTCCTCTGATGTTCAGTAGGAGCATCCAGGTGGTGTGTGTGTTGTTGTCTTGGTGTCCACTTTGGGTCTATTTGCTGAGGCGGTCTTGTGTATTGTGGATAGTCCCATCTGTGAGTTTGAGTTTGATGGAGCCAGGTTAGCTGCTGTACAATCTTTTGTGCCATGCACAAAAAAGATTCTTGTTCAGCAGCTGCCCTTTCAATAACATGTTGATGGTTTGTAACACGTACTACATCTGCGTACCTCCGTTTTGGGGCAGGTGGTGCGTAGTCCTTTCCTTTTCTTTTTGGCAGGTGGTTTCTGCCCTGTTTCATGTTTATGTGGCAGGGTCTTTGGTGTGCAAAACGGCAGCCTGCACCTTCCTCTCCATGCCAGCAGACACCTTTCATGTAGAATTTACACATTCGTGTGTGCTGTCTCTTTCTATCCTTTTTGGTATATGGATAGTCAGGTTTGCTTCTATCCTTGGTTTTGTTTGAGTTTTAGTTTTGCCTTCTTTGGCTGTTTCATCTTTTGTTTTTCTTTTAGTTTTTCCTTCTTTTACTTCGTTTTTGGCTCTTTCATCTCCATGGTTTTGGCTTTTGATGCTGGTAGGGGCACTTGCACTTAGGTTTACTTCCCGGGCAGGTTTCTCACTTGAATCTTCTTTGTTGTCCTGGGTGTTTACCAAGTGGGGGTGACATCTTTGATCAGCACCCGTGCCTCCATCCTTGCCATCTTTGCTTTGTTCGTTGTCAAAGATGGCATCAAGCGTGCTGGTGTGGGATCTTATGAGTGCATAGGAGCGTATAAACTCCTGCTTCTTTCGCTCTATCTGTGCTAACGTCCTTGTGTAACCATTGCTCTTCAGCAATGTATACATATATACAAGCCTACATAAGTCGCTCCTCGTGTTTCCTGTCTCTTCAGAGGATAGGTATTGCGGTTACTAAAAAATTTTCCTTTATTCCCATTAATTTCATCTAATCATCTAATCAGTCGCAGACTCATGTAAATTCAGGTATGAGTACATAACGTTACTTCACTCTATTTAAACAGTATTGAGTACTTCATATCCACTTAATTGAGTTTCATACTAGTGTGAAACCCTCACCCATTATATATTTATATATATATATATATATATATATATATATATATATATATATATATATATATATATATATATATATATATTATTCTTGAGGTAGCAGTGCTCTTTTTTTTTTGGTATTTCTAGTTTTATAGGTACAATTTTTTAAATTTCTATGCCTTGTTTAATACTACTTTTTTTGTGTTCGATGTTTGTATTTTTAATCATATGCAGATGTAAATGTAATGGACATATTAGTTTCGCTCCTGCTGCTTGTCTATTAATTTCTACGCAGCGTTTATGTTTTTAACGCTATTCACACTTCTGGAGTGAAGTATTACCCAGATGTCGAAATTATACTGTTATCCGCCAGGCAGCTGATGATGGGAACATACATTTGATATGCTTGTTGACTGTGAATCTTTTACACCTTAGTATCCCATTATTCTGAGCTGTCCTCCATTCTCGTAAGGTTGAACTTGTTAAAGGCTGCATCGTTTATGGTTGTTCCATTTTTTGTATTATTACATATATTGATATTTCTTGATTGTCTTCATTGGTAGTGTAACTATTCAAGGATAATACTCAAAAGTTTCTAGTTTGAGAAAGTTCCGTAGCATACACACGCTCGCATGCGCGCACACACACACGCATGCACGCACGGACATGCGCACACACACACACTATTATTATAATTATTATTATTATTATTATTATTATTATTATTATTATTATTATTGTTGTTGTTGTTGTTGTTGTTGTTGTTATCTTTACTTTTAATCTGCATCTTTGTTACAATCACTTGCCGAAACACACCTAGCGTCCTGGGGGCGAGTGAAGGGTAAGGGATGTTACAATATGACAGAAAGCTTGGGGAGGGGAGGTAGTGCAATATCTTCATGTAATACAACACAGACATTTAAACTGATAGGGTTTTTCTAAGGATGTGGGCAGTACTTGTCAGCACAATCTTTTGGATTTCTCTGAGACACGGTTCTCCTAGGACCTTATTTCTGACATCCCCTTTATTTTATCATACCTAGGGCACATACAATAACAAGAACAGTTCTCGTTTTTAAGATGCCACATCTTTCGCATTTCAATTTCCAGGTCCTTATATTTACTTAATTCGTCAAATTCCTTGACAGATATATTTTTATCAGTGGAAGCACAAATCTATTAGTGTACAAGTATTTTCTTACCTGTCTGTAATTATCATGTTTGTTTAATTAGCCTGGATCGTTCTGTCAGTGTTGACAGGAAAATCTCAAAGGATAGTGATATTTTTACCCTCAATGACTGACTCAGGATGATGTTCGTACCAGTATGTAGGAGCGCTCATTTTGTAGTATTTACGTATTTTCCTTTGTAAATACTGTCCTACTCTATCGTGGCAATTTTTATATTCGTTTGGTGTCAACACAGGACATCTCGAGATTGTTTCGCCAAATGAGTCGCAGAATCTGCATTTGGGGTAAGAACCGTTTTGAAGAACATTAGCCTTGTAGATTTTGTGAACAAGCTTTGGTCTAGTGCTGCCAATATGAAACATTCAATCTCTGCTTTCAGTCCCGAACTTCTCAGCTACTGACGGTATTTGCTTGATCTACATCAGCATTTCGACTTCGAAGTATATACTGTCCATGCAGAGGCTCCTCAATTTGTTTCTGCTCGTTCTTTTTTGCAGTCTGCCCGATCCATTTTGTTTGTTTTATGGCAGTGGTTTCCGGTTCTTCAACTATTTTAGGGTTAATGCCAGGTTCCCTTGTGAATTTGCAAGCTTCTTTGACAATTGAATGTGACTTTTTGCTGCTTTTGTGGTGGAGGTTTTATAGCACAGTTCTACCTGCTTCATTCCTCCCCCCCCCCCCATTACTTCTAGGTAGGTACAGACGATCAACATCTGCTTTTGGGTGGTGCATGTTCTTAGAAGTTAGTATTTTTCTTGTCTTCCTGTCCAGGCGTTGGAGCTCTGTAAGATTCCAGTTAATGGTGTTAAAACTATATTAGACTACTGGAAGTGCCAGTGTTAATGGCTTCGATGCGATTTTTAGAGATGACTTCAGTTTTTAGTATGAGTCTTATTCTCCTGTAATATTCTTTTCTTATTCTTTCTTTCATAGTACCATGTTATATACCATCTCCGTTTATCCCCAGGTATTTGTAATTTTCCTGTGGGTCAAGCTCCTTGATAGTAGTGTTGGCATCTAATTTAATGGAAGCTGTTTGCCTGAGCTTGCCTCTAACAAAAGTTGATTTAGCACACTTATCAAGGCCAAAGTCCATCCAAATGTCATTGCTGAATTCTTTAACAGTTGTTAGCAGTCCTATTAGTTCTTCGTCATTTCTAGCAAACAGCTTCAGATCGTCCATATAAAACAGATGGTTTATTGTCGTATTGTAAACTTTGAACCTATACTTGGTGTTACTTAGTTCGTTTAAGAGTGGGATGAGTGTCATGCAAAAGAGTAAAAGAAATAGGGAGTCACCTTGAAAAGTGCCTTGTTTGATGTTAGTTTGACTCATCCCATTACTATGATTTAGAAGGAGCGTGTGTTCCACTTGGCCAGGCTACTTCATAAGATTTTGGAGTTGACAAGTGAGATCTTGTATATTTCAAGGGCCTTAAGTATCCAATTATGTGGGACACTATCAAACGCTTTCCTGTAGTCTATCCATGCCATACTCAGGTTCCTTTTTCTCCGGCAATTCTCTACAATCATTTTATTTACAAGTAATTGATCATTGCACCCATAAGAATTCTTTTTATAACCTTTTTGAGCTTGTGGAAGGATAGGTCTCTGTTCAAGGAAAGCGTATATTCTGTCAGTTAATATGGATTTTGAGGATATTGTAGGTGGTGTTGGGACATGTTATTGGACGGTAATTCTTTGGATTTTTTGTGTCTTCAGTTTTTGATAGATGGTATGCTGTTCCTTCGGTCAGTCAGGCAGGTATTTGCTCTGGATTCTGGATGACCTCAGTCAGAGATGCAAGTATATTTTGGTGTACTTCTGTCAGACAATTTAGCCAGAAGTTAGGAATTCGGTCCCGTCCTGGAGTTTTCCATTTCTGAGACTTCCTAAGAACACATCTTAGCTCTTTTATTTCTATTGTCTTCCATTTCTGCTCTTCAGTTTCATCCAGTCTCACTTTCTCACGCTCTATCCAATCAGCTTTAGCATTAGATTCCTTTTTTTGTTGCTCCATATCTTCTTCCAGAACTCATCCATTTCCTCAGTCTTGGGTGTCTCCTTTACTTCTATCCTACTTTTGCTAATTTCCCTATAAAATTTTTTTGCATTCATCTTGAATACCTTGTTTTGTCGATAAAATTTGATTCTTTCATCGTACCTTCTAAGCCGTTGGGCGTTCAGTTGTATTCGTTGTTTCAATTGTTCCTTGGTTGCAGAGAGGTTTATAAAATCTTTGATTTTATACTTTATATTTGATTTTATATTTTTGCTTGATTTTTCTAGCTCGTTTATTCCCCTAGCAAGTTAATCGAAAACTGATACATCCGCCCGCTGAGATTCAAAAACTTTTTGTATTGCTACTTTCCACTTGGGCGGTCTATTTACATGGTTGGTCCTTTTTCTGTGTCGTCCTGATACCTAGTTGAGCAGTTACAACTTTAGCAAGGGAATAGATGAAGCTATTTAAGGTTGTTAGGTAATTTCCCTTGTTACTTAAGGTCTGTTTAAAAGCAACATTATATATAATGATTATGTTGGTTTTTATGCTGTTTGAGAACTTTCCCAGTGGTTCTCTATTGATGATGTCAGTAGATTCAGTCTTGCTGAGTTCTCTGATAATATCTTCTTTTGCTTCTGTGATCTTCTCTTTATTATTCACCTCAAATTCTGGTGTTCTTGAAGTAGGTCTATTTCCTCCTCTTTTTCTGCATATCTGTTCTTCGTTATTCTTTCTTCAGCTTCTTCGTTGTGATGTACTGCTCGTACACCGGGTTTTGTGCATCTGTTACCTAATTTATCAACATTGTTGCTGCTTTCATTTGGTCTACCATGAGAAACTTGCGTCCTAATTTCGCTAATTTCAGCATCAGTTAACCTTATGTTTTTAATGATGTGTCTACGTACATTACTTACTGCATTTGCATCTATATATCTGCGTACCTCATTGCCTACTAAGTTTCTCCATGAAATGTCAGTTTGTACTATGAGGTTATTGTTTGGGTTTAGCTTTAGGTGATGATTTTGGTGGTTTCACTTCAGGCCTGAGGTTACGGTTAAGGATCAGGTTGCCGAGTAGATCGTTTTTCAAAGGGTTTGCTACAGCAGCATACTTTTCGACCCAGTCTGGTTCCCTACTGAGTAACGCGGCCCATGTTGTCACGGGTGATGACCGATTCGGCGTGAGTTTTGGCTTAAGGAATTGACAATAGAAGATGGGTCTGTTTGTTCAAAGTTGACTTGACACCGCTTCCTTGTTCTTCGAATGGATATATTTATCATATCGTAGGCTGAAATTGCCTCTATTTTTGAAACTTTTTTTTATAGCTATTTTTCTTGGCATGACTATTTCGTTATGCTTTAAGCTGAGTGACTAAATTGCTCCTTTTTTTTATTGGTTTGTGAGAAGTCGCTTTGTTTTTGTTTGTGCTCGGTACAGCATCGCTCGTGACACGTGTTTTTTTATTTTCTTTTCCATGTGTGTACGTGTGTGTCGTCTAAGCATTATTTCTGTGGCTTATAAATATTAATATGTGTGCATGGACGCGTGGACAGTTGCATGTATAGGTAGCTATTCAATTACGTACTTACTGTTTAAGTGCTGTTTTCCCAGGTTTTCTGGTGCTACATTCGACTTCTCGTGTATGTTGTATTAAGATATCGTACACTTAAGAAAGAAGCTGCCCTTTATATCACAAAACCTTTCCGGTTTTTAGTTCCTTTCCTTTAACATAATTGTATTGTGAAGTTTTCCTTCCATCGCACCGATGTTATTGGATTAAGATTGTTTTGTGGAGAGAGCTTCTTAGTGTACGTCCATGTTGTTATTTAGCCCGGAGCTATCTGTTATTTAGCCCGGAGCTATCTGTTATTTGGTCCGGAGCTGTCGATGAGAATTCTCAATTATTTTGCTGGGTATGATGGAAAGCGTCAGATGCCCATAGCCAGCAGACTAAGGTGACACTTGTTTAATGATCATGCGTCAAAAACCCTGCGACGAACTCTCAGTTCCAAGCAATACTGGTATCCACAAATTTCAGTACTTAGAACCCTCCTGATAATCCTTGCTGTCCCTAAGAGACAAATTTTCTGCAGGAACTCTACCTGGCATTCTATTCCAATCTCTTTCAACCATTTGTCTATATCTTTGCTTACTGTTCCCAACGCACCAATTATTATAGGCAATTATAATTAGGAACATGAAGATAGTAATCTATCTTCATGTTCCTAATTCTACCTGTTTCAAATTTTAAGGGATTGTATTTTTTCATCCTCTTTCTTTATGATCCTGGAGTCAAACGGCATGGTGATTAGTAAGTAACTTCGCTTTTCCTTATATAATTGTTATGTCCAGTTTTCTATTTTCTAACTTCTTGTCCGTTTGAATAGGAAAGTCCCACAAAATCTTACATTTCTCCGACTCCAGTACTCTTTCGACTCGGTGATTGTACCATGTGTTTCCAGTTTCAAATCCCCATTTCTAGCATAGTTTCAAATGTAAAACTTTTACAACCTGGTCGTGCTTCCATTTCTTATACTCTTCCTGTGCCAACTTGGAGCATTCTTCCACAATGTGTGCCACTGTCTCGTTCCAAGTTTCACAGGTTCTACATTTTTCAGACACATTCTCTCCATATATATTTTTTCTCAAGTTGTTTGTTTTTATTGCTTGATCTTGGGCTGCTACAATGAGGCTCTCTGTTTCTTTTTTTCTTTAATTGCCCCTTTTTTAACCAAGCACAGGATTTTGTTCCACATACGTTTTCAGTGGCTCTCCAAAATTGGCCATGCAGAGGTTTCTCTTGAATCTGTCTGACGTGCTCTCTTTGTATTTCATTCTTGTTCTTTTCTCCTGTTACGCGCCTGACCACCTGTTCTTTACTAACTGTCTTTAGTAGTTTTTCTGTGCTGCTCTGTAAATAATGTACAAGGTTCTTTCTTTCGATCTATACACATTCTTCTCACTGCTATTAAGCCTCTTCCACCCTTTATTATTATAATTATTATTATTATTATTATTATTATTATTATTATTATTATTATTATTATTAAGTGATAGAGTAGAGCATGCCATCAAAGTGACACTGAGGCAAGACATACGAAGCCCAGTATACCCATCATGATAACCCGTCTGATAAGGGTATACCAGGCACATGCGTTACAACCATATGTGCGCAACATAGTGATCTCATATCAAGATAAACAGCGCATGTTCTTCCAGGTGGGGCCCAGTTAGAATTTTGTTCAGGTCGAGTAGCCCATCCCGCTCAATTATTATTATTATTATTATTATTATATTATTATTATTATTATTATTATTATTAGCAGGTTCAAAATAAACTTGTCAATCTACTTCATTCTGGTAATATTTATAGGATTGAGGTTGCTCCTCCAGAAAGTAAAGAAGCAATAAAGAAAAGTGCGACTGTTATCAATCTTATAAATATTACCAAAATGAAGTAGATTGACAAGCTTATTTTTGAACCTGAGGAAGACACACGACATGTCGAAATATCGTTCATTTTATAACAGTCGTACTCTTCTTTATTGCTTCCTTATTTTCTGGAGGAGTAACCTCAATCCTATTATTATTATATTATTATTATTATTATTATTATTATTATTATTATTATTATTATCATTATTATTGAGTGAGAGAGCACTGCATGCCATCAAAGTGTCACCGGGGTAAAATATACGAAGCCCAGTATACCCATCATGACTACCCGTCTGATAAGGGTACACCAGGCACATGCATCACAACCATATGTGTGCGACATGGTGATCTCATAACAAGATAAACAGCACATGACCTTGCAGGTGGGGCCCAGTTAGAATTTTCTTCTGGTCAAGTAACCCATCCTGCTCAAAAGGTCCCTGAATAAGGGTTGTTTAAGGATGTTGAACGAAACAACCGTGTTTCCAGAGGTGAATTATTCAAACCCCAAAGAATCCCTCTCAACACATGGCTATGATGCTCCCCCACTACTTCTGCTCGTGATCAGAGATGCACATATCGTCAGCCGCTAAGGGACATGCTCAACTAGTTAAGGTCAAACAACTGACAAGCAAATTTGTGGCATTGAGCAGAATATTTGCTGTAGCCCATCTTTTATACCAAGACAAAACAATGTACATGATAACACCTCCAATCAGTTAAGATCAGAAGCCAAGAGAGCCACCGCCTGGTACTGCATTAGGGCATTTATTATTATTATTATTATTATTATTATTATTATTATTATTATTATTATTATTATTATTATTTAAAACAGTTTGATTCAATCCGATGCAACTTAAAGTCTCGTAGTCGGGCTGAGGTGGTCGGAAAGAAAGAAAGAAAGAAAGAAAGAAAGAAAGACTACGAATTACGCAAATAAAAAGTATATGGTTTATGAATATGTGTCTGATTGAATAGATACAAAAAGAGCAGAATGAAAGTGTTATAGAGAGAGGCTATGTTTATTAGAGAATAAATGTGAGCAGCTTATGTTTACTAAAGCAACTGACTCAATTGAGACACTGAGAATGAGAGGAATATATTTTAGTGTACAGTGTGTTCGAGATTAGGTGAATTGAGAAAAAGAAGGTTACACTAATATAAAGGAAGTGTGGAAGACAGAGGGGAAAAAAGAAAACGAGACGATGGAGTAAAGAGACTTGTATTGACAATAAAAAAAAACCAGGCTGCAGGAAGTTAAAACAAAAATCAATAAGATAATAGCAAGTGAAATAATATATAATGAAGTGAAAGTGTGTACAAAATTCTATAACCAAATTCGAGTTAGAAGAAAACAGGAGTAAGTTTATTAATAGACCATGAAATAATGTGAACTGACTTCCATTTTCGACTCTGGAACTTGCACTAGAATTATATTTATCTACCCCAAAATGGTAAATGCCAGTGCAAAGATTTGAACTCAGCGCACAAGACATTTTTCCAAACTCTAACATTCCTACCAACTCACTTCCTAAATCTATGCGTTCCCATTAGCTTTGACACTTCAATCTAATAGATAACCTCTTCTCCAAAATGTCTAATTCTTGCTTCTTTCTCACTCAGTTACTCATATAAGCATTCAGGACTCTTTTGCCTTTATTTTCGTTGACACTCTTCCCTTAAAGATACATTCTTTCTCCCTAAGACCGCCTCAACTTATTGTGACAACAGTCATCATAGTTCATCGAATGATTTGCTTCTTCTTTCTTTCCTCTTTACCTTTTCTCTTTATATTTCTTTTATCTTCCATTTTTTCTTTTGTGTCTAACTTCATCTTTTACCCTGAATGCCCCATTGTCTTGTAACTTGCTTACATATCACATTTTTAGCCTTATAGCTAAAGAGGTTGTCAAAACTTAAAAACATCAAATGTTAAATCTTAAGTAAGTTTTGCAATCTTGGTTTTTAAAAATCATGTTTTGATGTAATATGTATACATCATTTATATAAGATTCTAATTTATAATAAAACCTTTACTCGTGTCAAGTGGAATTCCGTGTAGTGGGGGTAGTGTAAAATCTCAATCTTAATTACTGCTCTTATAACATGTGTGTGTATGTATGGATGTGTATATATATATATATATATATATATATATATATATATTATATATATATATATAATATATATATATATATATATATACAAACTTTTAGAGGACTGACCACTAAAAGTGGACAGTCTATATACTAAACATAGACGACGTCATGTCGCCATTTATCACGAAGAATGTGTTCTCAAGAAAAATCTCAGCAAAAAACCAGAGTGTAAAAATAAGTAAGACACATGAAGATATACGAAATAAAAACTGATTACCTATGTACCAATTGGTTTCACTTGTTAATATTTACGTATATGGACACATAAACATCTGCAAGATCATCAGCATAGTCTGTCGTTTACAAAACACAATTTCCAGAACTAGACACAGAACGCTCAACCGAAATCCAGTATGTATAAAGTTCTACATACTATTTTTAGCTGTATCTTTCAAATGCCTTTACTTTGGCGTGCTGAGATCGGCAACTACTCTGCAGTTAATAAACTACAGCAATCAATTTACCGCTTAGAGAGCATTTTTTTAATTTAAAATTAAATAAGGGTAGAATTTGATATTAATGAATTAAAACCAGTGGCTTAGCATATTTAAATAAATCCGAAGGTTAAAAATTGTTTTACATACAAAATTTAGAGGACTGACCACTAAAAGAAGACAGCCTATATGCTAAACATAGACGTCAAATAGCCATTTACCACGAAGAATGTGTTCTCAAGAAAAATCTCAGCAAAAAGACAAAGTGTAAATGTATATATATATATATATATATATATATTATATGTAGAAAAATACAAACTGGGACAAGAACGTAAAACATTTAGAAGACGATACAAAAAACACAGAAGCCTTCAATCTTCGGTCAAGAACCGGATCATCGTAGCAATTTCGGCTGATTAATCTTGAGATCGCTCCGATCCGGCCAGCCCCAATGAAAAACTAAGCTACGAGCATTAGATTTTTTGGAAGAAGGATCGAATGTATACGAAACAGGGACAGAAAAACGGACGATGCCACACGAATATAAGATACAAAGAACAATAATGAAATACAAAAAACAATAAAGGTAAAAACAGGACGAAAACAGCGGGTGTCTTACGACTAATAAACAGTACAAGTTTAACTGGCGTATATATATATTTATTTATTTATTTATTTTTATATATATATATATATATATATATATATATATATATATATATATATATGTATGTATGTATGTATGTATGTACGTATGTATGTGTGTGTGATTATGTGAGTGTATGTATGGATATATGTGCATATATATATATATATATTGGCCTTTCACCATGTGTAACTCGTAAACACCAGTCGTTTTTTTCTCCATCTCCTGTTGCCCGCTTTGGGATCTTTCTTTCCTCTCTCTTCCTTCGTTATGTTTCCGACGAAGAGCTCCGCTCGAAACGTCATACCTTCCTGCTTCCATATTTCCTGAGCGCCTATTAATAATAATACTGTAATTGTTCCATTGTTATTGTTTTTTTGTTTTCCCGTTTGGATTAAAATTATGTATATATATATACGTGTATATATGAATATATTGTTGGACTCAGTTAACTGGACTTCTCACTTTGATATTTGTAAACTAAATGGCCTGACCATGTTCCTTTGAACTTGTCACAGTCAGGAATACACATACACACGCGTAAACA
>NC_042999.1:166827130-166872130 GCF_006345805.1 Octopus sinensis | reverse complement strand
ACTTAAAAGTAAAGAAACATTTGTTCTAATTAAAAAATATTAACTACGTATAAAAAGTTATATTGGCCGAAACCAAGAACATATTTGCATGTGTGTGATGACGAAATACCAGTGGTAACGTACAATTTCTTCAAGTAGGACTAAAACACTATATATATATTCTTTTATTCTATTTGTTTCAGTCATTTGACTGCGGTCATGCTCCGCAATGTTACAGGGACGTAAACACACTTGCATCGGTTGTCAAGCGATGTTGGGCAGACAAGCACAGACACACAAACATATGCATATATGTATATTGTTCCGATATACCCATGGGCGCGCAAGACTCCGCTGAAGTGACCGACTTAGAATTTATCTTTTACATTTACCCAAAGAAGTATTCCCTGAATTGGAAGGTGGTCTTTACCACGACGACGCACTATTCTTAGTTAGAAATATCTCCAACAGCAAACTTGAACTATACAAAAAAAGATTGCATAATTTCTTCAAAAACTAAGGAGTAGTCATCACCATTGAAAAAGATAACAAAGCAGTGAACTTCCTAGACGTTAACTTTAACCTTAATACTTCATCTTATCAACCTTGCCATAAACCTAACAATAATATTACATACATACATGCACAAAATATCCATCCTTATAATATTATAAAAAATCTAACCTCTAACATTGAAAGTAGATTTAACTTATTAACATCCAATGAAGACATTTTTAACAAACATAAGGACTACTATAATCTAACATTTAAGAAGGCAGGATACAAATATCGAATTAAGTACAACAAAATCAATACCACCTATTATAATTATTGCAATAACTATCTAGATAAGAACAACACCGACCATGTTAGTGAACCTAAATCAACTGGTTAATTAGAAAACTCTGACAAACAATCAAATGATCTAATAATAATCATAATCATCAGCAATACATTAGCAACAGACACAAATCCTACAACAACAAACATAATAATAAACACTATCAATATGAGCACCACAACCATAACTTCACTAACAGAACTAATAACACAAATTTTACCAAGTTACAAATCACTAACTACACTGTAAATAATGTAATTAAACCCAAGTATACGGACAATAAATACCGAAAAAAGAATTAATTATAGATAGAAATAAGAACATTAAACCAACACACTTAAAAAGTCAAACTTATCCCACTACATCTAATCCTTCTAATAATTTACACAACCGCAAAAATCATATTAATAAAGTTAGGAATAATATAGAAAAAGAAACCTCTACGATATATAAGAATAGATGACCCAGAAAATATAAACCACTACGATAATAAAGAAAACAACTATAACATCATTTGGATCATTCCTTTTGAAAAAGTCTAAAATCTAATTTTATAAAATCCATTAGAAATTTTTTTTTAATTTAAAAAATCTAAATATGGAAAAGTATTTAATAATAAAATGATCAGATTTGGATTTTCAGTATCTCCAAACCTTTTTAGGAACATCTCTTCATTTAACAATAAGAAACTAGACCAATTCTATGATAAAAATGCTCCTTATAATATACCTAGTAACCCCAATAATTCCATATCTAATAACAACAATTATCAGGATAACCAAAACTCAGTTACCCTTAATACATATAGACATAACAGTAGAATACCAACTAATAATTATAATTGTAATTGTAGAAACCCAAGTACTTGTGAAGTAGATGGAAGCTGTAAAAGGAAAGATGTAGTACAAGTAACAATTATTATCCATAATCTCTCTAAATTTAATTACATCGGGTGTACACAAAATTCTTTCAAATTAAGATTAAATAATCATAAATCATCCTTTAATGACCCTAGAAAAGAAAATAGCACAGGTCTATCCAAAAAAAGTTTGGCAACTTAAAAGAAGCAATTTAGATTACTCGATTTCTTGGAAAATAATTTTTTCAGCCCCATCTTATAGACATAACAAGATCTGCAAATTATGCCTCGAAGAGATATATAAAATAAGGAAAAATGAACGAGCTTCTTGTTAATACGAGAGATGAAAAAGTTTTCCTTGCTGACATATGTCAAAATTTCTTTTTATTAACCTTAAATAATCTCACACACACACACACACACACACACACACATATACATATATACATATATATCACGTGATCACGTGACCGACCAGGCTATCAGATGTTGTTACACATCGCTGGTCACAATGCGTTCGCATTGTTTTTTTTTAGCCTTCGCATGACGCCACCCCGCTGGCTAAGCGAGCAGGCCAATATATATATATTCATACATACATATATATATATATATATATATATATACATTAATTTGTTTGTAATTTTTTCTTTTTACAATATGTACTTAGATACACCCCTCCCTTACCTATTCCAATAATTATTATTTTTTATCACAATTGTCTATTGCCAATTTGTATGATATTTATTTCCTTTTTACTATTCATATGTGCAAACACTTTCAATACATTTCGGTGTCTTTTTCGCACTTATATATTCTTGATTAGATCTTTTTCCTTCTTTTCTTCCTTCTTATTCGTAACCTATCCCATTTGTATAACATGTAGGTTTTTTTTAAAAAACTACCTCTCTTAACTATCCCGATTTTTATTTTTACTTTTTATCATTATTTGGGGCTTCTTGCAAATTATGCAGTGGAGGCCGTAAGAGTTAAATAATGGTCCCTATACTAAAACAGAAGTCATACTTTACAATTTCTATAAGTGCAGAATTCCATAATAAAGAGAAGCGAGCCATATATCGCTTCCATAAAATGCAGTTTCTAAGAAGAATAGAACTTGATTAATTTATATCTGCCATTGGCGGTTCTTATATCTGTAAATGCTTTTTTTTTTCAACTTTTTAAAATTCAGATGTCACAATTTTCTTAATTGTGGAGAATACCTGCAATCGATTGATAAACTATTCGTTGGAAATATTTATGTCTCTTATGCTTAATTAACTTTATTGATTCCGGAGCTATGCTATGGCTGTGTTCGCGCCGGCAGCTTGCGGAGGAAATATTTAAATAACAATCAGTAATATCATTCGTATAAACTTGAATAAATTCTAACTAATGACTCAATGTAAATTTTTATGTATAGATTCCTTGGCTTTTACTTAGAAAACAATTTTAATGTTCTATTGATTATTATGTTCTGGAGTATTTCAGACTTGTATTTCACATATACACTTTTAATCTCAATACTAAAGTTATAAATTAACCATGTTAAATTCATAAGAATGCAAACCAGCTATTGTTATAGAGAAAACTGAACGGACTTACCTTGCTAATTTACTTAATCCTAAAATCCTTCTATTTGGCAAATAACCAATGGATACCTGGAAAAAGAACAAAAATATAGATATGATTATAAAAGGTCAATAAACTGCTAGAGAGACATATACAAGTAAGAGAGAAAGAAGTAGGGAAGAAAGATTTTTTTCAATTTTTTTATCAAAATATATCACTTTATTCTATCAGTCCATATAAAACTTGAAATGTGTGGAAGCACTCTGTCGGTTACGACGATGAGGGTTCCGGTTGATCCGAATCAACGGAACAGCCTGCTCGTGAAATTAACGAGTAAGTGGCTGAGCACTCCACAGACACGTACACCCTTAACGTAGTTCTCGGGGATATTCAGCGTGACACAGAGAGTGACAAGGCCGGCCCTTTGAAATACAGGTACAATAGAAACAGGAAGTAGGAGTGAGAGAAAGTTGTGGTGAAAGAGTACAGCAGGGATCACCACCATCCCCTGCCGGAGCCTCGTGGAGCTTTTAGGTGTTTTCGCTCAATAAACACTCACAACGCCCGGTTTGGGAATTCAAAACTTGAAATGAAAGTAATCACATATATGTACTTGAATATTTAAGTTCAAAAGTTCAAGAAAAAATAATGAAAGTCAGACTGGTGAAATCTATTCTTATACAAATTATAATTTCAGGAGCATTTGAACTCGGTGTTTCAAAATAAGGGAACACCTGTGGAGCAGGAGGCGGAGCAGTGCTGTATAAAATATCTTACGATTTTACATAGTTCTATCGCTGTGTCGAAAGTCTAAATCTCATCGGAGTACATTTTATTTTGGTCATTTTAATAAAAAATCCTAGTCATTTACGAGGAATCACTTTATGATACCCCGGGTTTACAAGTTTTATTTTGTAATAAATATGAAAAGGTTAAACATCCATTTTGTGTATGTGGCAACGCCGCAACATGTGGCAATGCCGCAACATGTGGCAACGCCGCAACATGTGGCAACGCCCCAACATGTGGAAACGCCCCAACATGTGGAAACGCCCCAACATGTGGAAACGCCGCAACATGTGGCAACGCCGCAACATGTGGCAACACTGGTTCTGACGCGTCTATACAGCAAAGAAGTAAAATGACGGCATTAAATTTCATTGATACTATGGGAAATTATTACTCTGCTTTACATGTTTTCGCTTTACGAGCGATCACCGGGAACAAATTAACTTGTATATCGAGTCATTACCACACTAATGTCAAAAATCAGTTTTACAATAGTTTCAATGCTACTAGCATAGAGTGGTATCAATGTATAACTTGATATTGATTGGTATCAATGTATAGCAATGTATAACTTGATGGACTGGCTGATGAGTGAATACCTGCCATATAGTATTTACTGGAGACGTCGTTTTGTAATACAACACTTTATTCACTCGTGTAAACTGCAGATCTCATCCGTTAAATAGGTACAGGCAAAAGAGCACCGTGTCGGCCCCGATCCTTCGTTATTGCTCTAAGGACAAGACTTTTCTACAATGGACTCGAGCTGACTTCTAATATGTGAATGGAATATGGTGTACAGAAACTGTGAGAAACCTAATCAAATATATATTACTTTTAATTGTTTCACGGAGAGGGTGTGGCCATGTTGGAGTACCATCATTATATACATACATATATATATATATATATATATATATATATACATTTTTATATCTAAGGAAGGATAAAATCTTTTTCGAAAAAAATATATTCCTTTTCAAAAAAAATTTTATCAATGGCCAGCATATCAAAAAATACCTTTAAAGGTTAAATCTATAAACAATTCATAATTAAGGGCAAACGAAAAAATTTCTAATGCCAGATATGCCGAAAAATTGGACATATTGTCCATTAACCATATAATTTTTTCACAATATGCATATTGTGAAAAAATTATATGGTTAATGGACAATATGTCCAATTTTTCGGCATATCTGGCATTAGAATTTTTTTCGTTTGCCCTTAATTATGAATTGTTTATATAAATTTTTATATATGCCCAGGCCTATTCCCCATTTTTTTAGAAGGGGGTAGACACAACAAGACTAACACCAGGCATTCTATTAATTTCCCATTCATTAAAGGTATTTTGACACTGTTTACGGATTAAAATATTTTGGGGATTACATAGACAGTATTTTATGTAGGATATGGGCAGTTCCCATGAGCACTATTCGGACAGTCGTATAGATGAGGAGGCATGATTTTTGTCTGAAGTCTTTCAATATAATGCCTGGCCTATTTGCGTCTATCTTTCTGTCAGTTTGAACAGTGAAGTTCCAGAGGAGTGAGATGCGGTCGTTTTCAAAGACGGGCGGTGGTTAGTGCTTCCCCCAGTTTTTATCATGGGCAGGTTCAAGTCTTTGCAAATTACTCAGGGAATATACTGTGCTGCTCTATCATGTCTGATGAGATATTCTGCAGGCGTAAAACGACTGCACATGGAGACAACATGATCAATGGTTTCATTTTGTTGTTCATATACACGACATGTTGGACTACTGCCGTTCTTTAAGATGTTGGCCTGGTAGCTTCTTGTAGGTAGGCATTGGTCTTGGGTTGCTATGATAAACCTGTCTATCTCTGATTTCAGTCCAGAAGACATTAAACATTGATGGGTAAGGGCTTTGTCAACATCGGCACTATTAGCTCTCTTTAGGTAATTGCCATTGAGAAGCTTTTGTTGTCATTTATCAGTAAGAATATATAAGTGCTTCTGTCTTATATCATTATTATTATTATTATTAGTAGTAGTAGTAGTAGTAGTAGTAGTAGTAGTAGTAGTAGTAGTAGTAGTAGTAGTAGTTAGTAGTAGTAGTAGCAGTAATAGTAGTAGTAGTAGTAGTATACACACAATAAATTAGACTGTTGGAAAAAAAAAGTTCCTAACATCGTGCTACAACCTTAGGTGTCAAGAACCCTAAGTATTCTACCTGTTTCTAATAACACTGGTTTCTAGAGCCATACTCAACTGAATTTTATGCCTATTTCTTCTGTTCAAATCTTTAGAGATTTCACTGATGCACCTTTAACAACTGGCACACATTTTACCCACACTTTCCATAGTCTCTGTAATTCAATGGCTAGGTCCTGGTACTTTGCTATTTCCTCTATAATACCTCTCATATTGATTTTTTTCTTCATTTGAGACTGTAAAGTCAATTATCTGGCACTTTCTATTCTCTTTATCAACCACTACTAAATCAGGCCTTCTAGCTTCTGCGTCAGTCGGAATGTTGAAGTTCCACAACATCTTGTATTTCTTACTTTCTAGTACTTTACTAGGTTCATGCTCATACTATTTATTAGTATGTTCAAACTAACTTTCTACATAACTCCCAGTGGATTACTCTCCCTAGGTTGTCATGTCTTTTTTTTTTGTTTTGTTT
The DNA here is from genome assembly GCF_006345805.1 of Octopus sinensis. Classification (NCBI taxonomy): domain Eukaryota; kingdom Metazoa; phylum Mollusca; class Cephalopoda; order Octopoda; family Octopodidae; genus Octopus; species Octopus sinensis. The sequence goes on along the minus strand of NC_042999.1, from coordinate 166,865,439 downwards.
CTGTGCCAGTATACTACATTCACTTACTATATGAGTAACACTTTGGTTTTTGTCTATCTTGACGGCGTCTAACAAAAAAAATAAGATAAAAAAAAGTGGAAGAAGAAGGCAGAGAGTTTCACGGGAAAGATAAAGTGAGAGAAGGAGAGACAGAGAGAGTAAGTGATGACGTTCATAAAAAATAAAATGTAAAATGTTTTGTGTTTTGTTTTTGAAAGACACTATATTTTATAATCATAGTATGTATACTTTCTCACACAACAATTACAATATACTGCATTCCCTTTTGTTTGCTTGTGCGCATGTGTGAGGGTCAGTGTGTGTGTGCCTATACATGCACGCAAGTTCGTATGTATGTGTGTGTATGTGTGTGTGTTTGCATGCGTTTGTATGTCAGATATGTAAATAAACAGATCAATATACAGACGGATAGGTATATAGACTATAGGAACAGACACATATGGAGACACGGATCCACACATATAAAGATGCACATCCACACATACAAACATGGTACATAGTTGCATAACACACACACACACACACACACACACACACATGCACACACAAGGAGGCAGAGGTGCATACATATACAAACACATGCTCACATACATAGAAAATACACAAACACGGACAGGCAAGCACATAAATATGCAGAATACGTACATACATATATACATATGCATACACACACATATATACATACACATGCAAACACACACATGCATACGTACATACATGTATAGGCACACACACACACACACTGACCACACACATGCGCACAAACAAAGAAAAGGGAACGCAGTGTAAATAACGAACAGAGTCAAAACTATTGAAAAGGTTGCAAGACGCAACGAAAATCTTAGGAAAATAGAAATAAGAAAAAAGTGGAAATTTTACCGGTGAGTGTGTTACATTATAAGGCACAGAAAGAAAATGACTCTCCCCAGACACAACAGAATACGCTTCAACATACGAACTCATATAAAGAAGCTTGCAAACCAAATCCAAAAACGAATGACAATATATTTATTTTAAATCATTTATGTATTTTAAATCGTTCATATTTCTCCCCCCTCTCTCTCTCACACACATTACTTTGGGCGCGAAAGAGTTTTGTATTTATTTTGCGCCGAGTAAAAAAGTGTTTTGTTGACAATCCATTTATTTAACAACAAAGAGACAAAGAGATGAGTAACAATTTGAGGCTCCGGCAGGCGGTGGTGGCGATCCCTGCTGTACTCTTTCGCCACAACTTTCTCTCACTCTTTCTTCTGTTGGCCTGCTCGCTTAGCCAGAGGGGTGGCCTCATTTGAAGGCTAAAACAATGCGAAGCGCATTGTGACCAGCGATATATATATATATATGTAAATTTGAAACCATAACGTGAAGGCGGATGACATACCGCTAAGTATTAAACAGTTGTTACTGATCTAAAGATCCCAGATCAACTTTGACCAAAGGCCGTGATTGACCAAAGGCCGTGATTACTTATTTTTGACAAAATGCGCGTCAAGAATTGTATCCTTGGGTTTTTCAAAAGATAGTGGAAGCGATTTGATAGATATTTGTCTCCTATTTCTAGCAGGTCTAACATCTCTGAGAGGCTACCTCACGTCGTTTTCGTAGGTAACTACTTAGTCACCAAGCGACATGCTGATAATTAATAATAGTTAAGTGGGGAGTTTTTATATGATATTATGAAGGATATTTCAGTAGTTACGTAATTTACTTAATCCCGGTCGACCGTTCATGAATAAGAGAATACAGCTACCGTTATTCTCCGCTCCCCAAACATTTATAGAGAATGCTAATGCATAAATCGACATGGTATTGGGCAATGAATTGATAAGTCAGCAGTTACGAGACTCGTAATAGCATTCTTTAAATAATTTATCACAGAAAGCATAAAAGAGTGACAGATTGTGCACACGCTGAGTGTGCACACGTTTTTGTTTGTTTGTGTTTATCTTTAACTTGTTTCTAGTCATTGGACTGCACCCGTGCTCGAGCACCGACTTCAAAAGCTTTGGTCGAACGAATCGATCCCAGCACTTGTTTTTTAGAAATCTGGTACTTAATATATCGGTCTTTTTTGCCGAACCCCTAAGTTACGAGGACGTAAACAAACCAAAGCCAGTTGCCTAGTAGCATTTCTTCCAACTTTTCGTTCCGAGTCCAAATGCCGCCGAGGTTCACATTGCGTTTCATTCTTTCTTCGTTGATAAAATAAGTACAAGTTGAGCATTGTGCGAAAATCTGAAACCAATTTAAAAACAAAAAGATGATCAACTTGAAGAAGAGCAATGTCACTTCTTCAAGAATGGAAGGAATTTCTATCCATCGTTCACTTAGGCGGTCTTACTTTTGGGAAGGAATGACGGAGAAACGCTCTTGGTACTCTCCGGAGAAGCAAGGAAGCGAGACATTTGCACTGAGCAACGCTTTGAATCTCAATCCTAACATTTATATTCCCCATCTGCAACTGAAGTTGCACATTAAACATTGGAGTGTAGTTATAAATGGATTCATAAATGAAGCAGTGGGGTCGACAGTAGATTTAATGGGCAACAAAAAAGAAAAATGCGTATATTAAGTATGTGTGTGTGTACGCAGGCATACATGCATATATACACAGAGAAACAGACGCACATATGGAGTAAATTAGCATTTTTCAGTTTTATTTAGACAGGGAAGCCATTAGACATAGTTGAATGTAATCGATAATAAATGCAATATATATAGAGTACCTTTGACGAGTATTTAGAAAAACACCATGCCTTTCCAGTTTCCGATCAGTGTAACATAAACCAGCATGCATACATACACGAATGCGTACATATAAATATATACTCTACCACTGGTATTTGAGTACTCTTTTTCCACCTTGTTTCACATTTATGTGTTTACTCCGGTATAATATATATATATATATATATATATATATATAGACATATACATATGCTCATAAAGACAGATGCACACACATGCATTTATATACACGTTACATATAGATAGATAGATAGATAGATAGATAGATAGATAGATAGATAGATAGATAGATAGATAGATAGATAGATAGATACATACATACATACATACATACATACATACATACATACATACATACATACATACATATGTCGTTAGATTGAGGTGTAAAATATATTTTCATTCTACACATTAGAAGTGAAACAACTGGAGTCAAGGTTTACTTAACATTTCGTAATATGAGATACCATCAACGAGTGATCAGCTTTATTGACTTCTGATTGAGAAAAATGGTGTTTGTTACGTTCAGGATATTTCCGCTGGATATTCATAGTCAATGAAATAATTACTCTACGGTGCTTGCACACGAACTCACGCTGTTCCTTTACATATGCACATACACACACACAAAATCTCACTTAATCGACCGTCTTAGAAGACGTCATAATGCGAGACTTCAGAACAGATCTGTTGACTCTCACACTGCTGGTGCAGAAGTCAAATCGCTTGTTTACTATAACCAACTATTTGCACCAGAAATATTTCCCTTGACTTTTATTCCTGACTACCAACAGCATTACTGTATATGTTTCTATTTCACGTGACTCTATTATGTATGTGTAAATGTCTGTGCGTGGTGTGTGTGTGCGCGCGTGGGGGTGCGTGTTTGTACATATGCGTGCACTTTATATATATATATATATATACACGCGCACCCACATATACACACACGTACATATACATACGTATTTGGCAAATGAAAGACGGGAGATGAAATATACGATAATTTATTATTAATCATGACAATTGTTTCGACATATCTAGCATCGATTCTTCATGGGTGGAACACTCAACAATTGGTTCAGGAGCATCCGGTGGTGCAGATGTATCTCGTCGGGGGATAAATTAATATAACTCGTTAAAATAACAGTTCTACAATGTGACTTTCTGTTTTTGTAGAAAGTCACATATATCTTTATTTATATAGAAGATCAAAAATAAATTCACAGATGGCAAAAAGAGAAACGAACACGTAAACCAGCGAGAAAAGTATTTAAAATACCCATTAACAGATATGGATGATATAAACGCCGTCGGGCAAGCTGCATGGCACAAGTACACTTGCTCATGCAAGCATCTGCACAAATGTGAGCTTATGCACACATGAGTTTTGGTGCACTCATGATCACAAAGCAAGTTAGCTATCAATCTGGTGTTTATAAGACTGTTGAGGTTAAAAGTAAAGTTAAGTCATCCATACCTTAAAGTAAATGAAATTATATTGACGGTTACTCAAAATTCATTCCCACTGCATTGTGCGAAAGTACATTTATATGCATGTAGGCCTCTCGAGAGTCGTTCAGAAATTCTATTAATGATCTTCTCGTTAGTCCACAGAATAGAAAGGGATTCCTCAGAGCAGAGATGGCATCTCCTGGAAATTATATTGTATGGTTTCACGTACTTTACTATGGACCAAGTTATGCTGTACTTCATTTTATCCTCCTTAAGTCACCATACAGAAGCCCGTCGTATGTATATGTGGGTGTGTCTGTGTTTGTCCTCCACCACCGCTTGACAAACGGTGTTGATGTGTCTACGACCCCGTAACTTATATATAAACGTAGAATTCAGTCTTCTCTCGATAATTCGCTGCTGTCTTTTCTCGGTAATTCTTAATACTTTTGCTTCAAGAATTGTATGCTCTTGTTAGCATGCACCACTTTTCTTATCTGTCTATCTAATCCACTCTGTCTCTATAATACTTCCTCTCTCTTTCTTTCACATTTCTCAGAACAACTCCTGCTTCCTCTTGCACTATTATTTTATCACGTTATCAACCCCTTCATATTATAGAACACTACCTTCTTCCCATTATTATTCTTACATGAGCTGTTTATTTCTCTCACACACTTTCATCACTCCATATATTCCACTTTGCTCGAATGACTGCCGGGATTTCTCTTGCCATTTAGCTACTAATTATCACAGTCTTCTCTCTCTTTCTCTCTCGCTCACTCATTCTCTCTTGTTCCACCCTCTCTCTCTCTCTCTCTCTCTCTCTCTCTCTCTCTCTCTATTTCTTTATCTCTCTCTCTCTCTCTCTCTCTCTCGCTTTGAATCTCTATCTGTTTATTATATATCTAATCCACTCTTCTTTATAACATGTTCTCCTCTACATTATACAGAACAGCCACTGCTTTCTCGTTTCACATTATAACAGTAACAGGAAAGGGATAACCAGCCAACAAAGAACATACGACTCAGCGTTTTATACAGAAAGAATCTGGAACTAAGGCATCTGTAGAAATCTAGAAAGAAATCCAGTACGGCATCTCTCATTAAAAATCTTCACCTCATTTTATCTCTGACGGAGTTTAAATGTAAGTCGATTATGGGCGCTTGGCAGCCGAAATGCTGACATGTACTCACACCTCTCCATCTACTAGATATTGCAATTGATTAAACAATAAATTTACATTATGTACGAACAAGAGTGATAATGACACCAGAAACTTACTGTGACGCATTTTACAGACATGTCCAGAAGAAATTCACACCTAACATTTATAGAAAACTGTCAGTGATATTTGGTCTATAAGTACTACCGATGGGGAATGTCAGTTCACGAGAAGCTGTACAAGCACGGCAATTCGAATCGCAGAAAATATTAGAAATGAAGTAAGTTGAACGAAACTGTTAAACGCATGCCCCCTAGTGTGTCAACGTGGACATACGTCATTTGTGATATATTTTTGGATTTATGCAAATAGTTGCTTCACTGAATAGAACAGTTCAAGTTTTCTAACGAGTCTTTTGCAAACATTATTTTTGGACAACTTTCTTTAATAAATGTTGTTGTTGTTGTTATTGCTAGATTACAAATCAACTCTGACCAACAGTCAAAGTTCCACCCATGACAATCCCATCTCTCATCTGGTTGCAGATATTTAAAACTGAAGAATCCAATGTACACTTTTTTCAAGACAGCAGATGTGACTTGAAGATTTTGCTGCTATTTCTAGCAAGCCGAGAGACTATGTATTGGCTACCTCTGTCTGGCAGTAATAGCTTGGAACATATGAGAACAGGCTTTTCTCCTCCGCACTCATCAATTCTGTCAAGTACCACTTGATGTGAAGGTGAGAATAGAGAAGAAAGCAAGGGGAGTTCTTGCATTTTTTTTTTGTCACAAATTAATTATTAGGACGAGTGATGAGCTGAGATTGGCTGGATGGCAAACGTTTCATGCTTCGTTTGAAGATGGACAATAGAGAGAAGTTATTTGCATTTACGATGATAGCAATCAAGGTGTATAGGGTGCCTTGATTTGTTTGCTTTGACTGTCTTTTGGGGGGATATATTTTATTTTTCTTATTCATGGTGTTGTTCTTCTAACTCTATATATGATATTTTATATACACTTCTTTCTCAGCTCAGTCGGGGGTTTTTTTGTTACATTATTTCACCTTTATTAAGTCCTATATATATATATATATATATATATATATATAATCCACTAGATCGGTAGCCACTACACACATTTTTTCTCTCCTTGTTTTTCTCCTTGTGTCTTTCTGTGTTCCTTTCTGTGGAAGAGCGTAGGCTCGAAACGTTAAAGACTTTTTTCAATTCCCAAGCGTTATACTAATACATCTGTTTGTTTTCTACACCACCAGTCTTCGTCTGTTGTTTTTTTCGTGAATTCTCCCTATATATATATATTATATATATATATATATATTGGTTTCAAATTTTGACACAAGAGCTGCAATACCTCAACTGGTACTTATTTTATCAACTCTAAAAATCAAACTCGATATTAGTGGAAATTGAACTCGGAATGTAACGAGGATGAAATATCGCTAAGCATTTTTCCCGGTATGTCGATGGTTCTGAGAGCACACATCCTCCATTAGTATATATATCGAAAGAATAGTTCATGTTCCATCTACTCGTGCTTCGTATTTTTTTTGTCGTACACGTTTCGTGACGTCCTGTGCCCACATATATACGTATAGATGTATGTACATATGCGTATGTATATATGCACATATATATATTATTTATATTATTTTATGATTGAACGCCACGCATCCCCTTCCAAGTAAGTTTTCTCTTAATAATTCTGATACGCACTCTATACGATCTTTTTACTCTTTCGCTTTTCTCTCTTTTTTTCTCTTATTCTTTTATTTCCTCTTCTCCCACTATTCTATCCTATTACTCTGTCACTCTTTCTCTCCCTCACTCCTCTTCCCTTGCTCATGTGGCACCCACGTGAACATCGGCCATCTTTCTTCTCCTAACTTGTGTTTCTTTCTTTCTCTCCGTTGTATCTGGAACAAGAAAGACGTGTTCTTGTTTGTCTCCTGTCCAAGCTTGATTTACGCGTTCACCACCACAATCTCGTTTAGGCTAAGCAGCCCTTCCTGTTTGTTTTCACTGTTCTGTTTGTGCTACAAATTTTGACCCGCAAAAATCCCAAATTTTATTTCATTTGCTTTGCGGGAGCAACTGTTTTATCGAAAGCGTATATTGTTGTTAAATACTCGAAATACGAGACAAGACAAACAGCCAACAACTGATGAAGAGTCATTCCTTATGTTATTTGTCTCGTTTTCCATTTGTGTCTTTCATTGCTCGAAAGAATAGTTCTTGTTCCATGTACTCGTGCTTCGTATGTTTTGTTGTACACGTTTCGTGACGTCCTGTGCCCACATATCCACATATGCATATATATATATATATATATATATATATATATATATATATATATATGCATATATGTATTATATATATATATATATATATATATATATATATATATATTATATATATATACATACATATATATGTAAATATGCATATATGTATATATATATATACATACATATATATGTAAATATATATGTGTGTATATATACATACATATATTTGTATATATATATATATATATATATATATATATATATATATATATATATATATATATATATATAATGTGTACATAATTAAGAGAAGGAACCTCTATTAAGTAATTCAATAGTGAAGGACATCATTTATATCATATACAAAAAATTTAAATATAGTATAATAAATATTATTCAAAAAATTACTAAATTAAATAACATTAAATTGACTACGCGCGGATATAATAATAGTATTAAATTCTTTAATAATTGTAAATATAATTATAATATAAAAGATTATAATATAAATGATTCCTATGATATTTTTTATAATAAATCTAATATTAAGAATTTTATTTAATAATATTAAAAGTTTTATTTATGTAATTATGGTTTTAATAATAGGTATTATGATAATACAAAAAACAAATATAATAGACTAAAAGATAAGAATAAATTTAATTCGTTTAATGATAATAATAAATATAACAATATAATAAATAAAAATAATGTTAATAAGAACAAAATTTAGCTAATTATTCCTTATGGGGCACAAGTTAAAATATATTATTAAAGAGATATTAAAATTAATTAAAGTATTCATTATAGGTAATAAAAAATATAATAACATTTGTTCTAGTAATAGTTTTGGAGTTGGTTATTCTACTACCAATAATGTTGGTAACATTATTTCTTCTTTTAATAGATTTAAGCTTAATAAGTTTTACAGTAACAAATTAAATAATTATTCCAATTATAATAAAGACCAGAATATAATTAATTGCGCATGTAGAGACAAAATTTATATTTTGTCTTAACAAAATATAAATTTTAGAATAAATGTAATTTAGATGATGTAGTATATAAATGTGTAATGACTTTGATTGATGATAATATTAATACGAATAGTTATAATTTAAATGCGATTTACGTGGGGTCGACTTCTAATAAAATTAAATTAAGGGTGGCTCAACACATGCATTCATTTAATAATAAAGCGTTGATTAATTCTACTGGCCTTAGCAAATATGTATGGGAATTGAAATCTAAAGGAATTAAGTATAATGTAAATTGGGAGATAGTTTGTAAAGCTAAATCTTATCGAATAGGTAATAATTTTTGTTTACTATGTACAAATGAATTTATGGTGATATTACTATCTAATAATAAAAAATTAATTAATTCCAAGATGAGAGAAAAATTAAATGTAGACATAAGTTAATTTACTAATATAAAATGTTTAGCTAATTGGTGTATATATTTAACCCTGATTTATGTTATTAATTTTTGTAGTTATATTTTGTAGTAGTATAATGAGTATAAATTAGCAGTAGATTATGTAGTGTATATTACATAATTAGAATAAGTTTAAACCAAGATGTTTATAAAATAAGTTTATGAATATAGATTAAGTTATCGAAATTTAGTTTATTTTATATATTTTACATATTTTAGTTTTAAAATATTGAAAATTTAGAATTTTTACAGTAAATGGTATATTACATATAATTTATTTCTTATTTTCACAGCTAAAATACATATTTCTATCTATTTATTCTATAGTTATTATTTACGTCATGTTTTCACGTAATAAATGTCTTTTAACGTTTGAAATTTCAGTTAACTGAAATTCTTCAATAAGTTATGATTTTATTTTTCATTAATATTGTTATATTTTATTCGATTAGTTAGTATTAAGATACGTATACTTCTATATTTATTTGTTAATTATTATATGTGAAGATACATACATTTATTTTCTTATTATTTTAGACCTGAATCGAATTAATTTTAATAGTATCGATTTTATTATTATCAATTTAAAAATATAGTCACGAAACGCGCATAGTCAATTCAATGTTTATTTAATTTAATGATTTTTTCGAATAATACTTATTATAGTATATTTAAATTTTTTCTATATAATATAGATAATGTCCTTCACTATTGAATTAGTTAATGGAGGTCCTTTCTCTTAATTGAAATATTGTGAAATTTGATTTAGAATTGCTAAATTGAATTTTTCCCTGTAAGTTTGGAATTATATTCCCTACTATAATATATATATATATAAACTATTATATATTCCCTATATATTATATTATATATATATATATATATATATATATATATATATATTTGATTTGTTTTTTTTTTATTTTTCCAGTTTCAGCTCATGAGCTGTGGCCATGCTGGGGCACCGCCATTTATATTAGAAAGAACATATATATATATGAGAGAGAGATTTTGGTATCTAGAAAGCCCATGATCTCAAAAACAGGAATATTCCATATAACTTATCATGGTCCATAATAGATTCGGATCTTCCATACAAGGGTCAACCTGTAAGTTATGCCTAAAAGAGGCATTCCACATACACTAGGCACAAGGCCTGGAATTTTGGGGGAGGAGTCCAGTCGATTAGATCGGCATAATCTATAACAGCGTTTCTCAGCCTTATCATTTTGGGTCCCCTGTTTCGATTGGAACCTCCAGCTGTATGAAAATTCCTTGACTCCCCACTCCTTGTCAGAAAACAGCTTCAAGAGTTGTGAAGAATGAATTTGTACGTAGTCTGTTTCTGAGAGCTATTCTATTGAATCTCTGTCTAATCATTAAAACATTAATTTCATAATGAACATAGAAAGACATTATACATTAATCCCTGTTTTTGTAAGCAGTTGTATCCATAAAAATTTTATTTGCAGAGAGCAGAAATTGAAAGAAGATATATCAAATGGACGTGAGTGTGTGTGTGTGTGTGTATGTGTGTGTGTGTGTGTGTGTGTGTGTGTGTGTGTGTTTGAGTGTGTGCGTGGGTGCGTGTGTGTGTGCTTGCGCTGGTGTATGTGAGAGAGAAAAAGGGTGAGAAAGAGAGATAGAGTCAGTGAGTGAGTGAAGGTTTGTGTCGTGATGATTGACGTATTTGTAGGTAGCCTGTTTCTGAGAGCTATTCTATTGGACCTCTGTCTAATCATTAAAACATAGATTTAATTATGAACGTAGAAAGAAATTATACATTAATCCCTGTTTTTGTAAGCAGCTGTATCCGTAAAAAATTTGATTTGCGGAGACCAGAAATTGAAAGAAGATATATGAAATGGATTTGTGTGTGTGTGCGTATGCGTGTATGTGTGTGTATGAGAGAGAGAGAGAGTGAGAGAAAGAGGGTAAGAAAGAGAGATAGAGTGAGTGAGTGAAGGTTTGTGTCGTGATGGTTGACGTCTTTTAAGGTACACACACATACATAGAAAATGTGAGATCATCGTATAAAATTTTTTACGATAGTTGATTTATGGAAAAGATTATGTTAAATTTTTAAATCCAAATATGTGAATGAAAATTAAGTTTAGACCTCCCCAAGGTAGCTGGATCTGGTAGAAATAGCAGCCAAATCTCCCTCAAAACACCCTACAGTCTTAATCCAACAATTCTGCCTATTATATAGTTTGAATAAGAAACTGTAACTAAAGATTGAGATTATTAAACCCACAAAGAAGTGAAAGAAGAGAGACAGCATAGCGAAAGTTTTGGCTGACTGTCATCCTATACTCCCCTTGTTGCTAGCGAAATGGTATATGCCAACTGTGTAAGCAACTGGTTGTTTTAATGGCGGAACAAACAGGGGAATTCCATTAGAAAGAGCTTTAATCGATTAGGACAAAAATACAATCCGCATTCCAATCTATGCACTCGTCTCCACATGTGTGCCATTTTTCATGCAAATCCACCCAGCCGTTTGGCTGTGAACCTCAAGACAAGAAAGAATACAACGATCGCCCATGTCCAATTATATATATATATATATATATATAATATATATTATATATATAAAATATAATAAATATAATATATATATAATATATATAATATACATAAATATATATAATATATAAATATATTGTATAATATATATCTATATATATAATAATATATATAATATATAATATATATGCATATGATATATATATATATATGTAATATAATTATATAACATAATATATATATATAATTTATATATACTTGTTTTATATATATATAATATTATATATATAATTATTATATACATGCTATGTGTATATATAAGTATTATATATATATGTATATATATACGCATATACATACATACAAATATATTATATATATAGGTGTAGCTGTGTGGTCAGTAGCTTTCTTACCAACCACATGGTTTCGGGTTCAGTCCCACTGCATGGTACCTCGGGTAAATGTCTTCTACTATAGCCTCGGCCTGACCAAAGCCTTGTGAGTGGATTTCATAAATGAAAACTGAAAAAGCCCGTCGGATATGTGTGTGTATGTGTGTTTCAGTGTCTGTTTGTCCCCCTACTATCGCTTTACAACCGATGCTGGTGTGTTTACAACCCCCCGCCAACTAGCGATTCGGTAAAAGAGACCGATATAATATGTAGTAAGCTTACAAAGAAAAGTCCTGGGTCAATTTGTTCGACTAAAGGCGGTGCTTCAGCATGCCGCAGGCACAGTGAAAGAACTGAAACAAATACAAGAATAAAAGAAATTATATAAGATATATATATATATATATATATATATATATATATATATATATATATATATACCGTTTATTCCTTTGGAATGAAAACATGCTGTCTCGAACAACATATGTCGAGAGTAAAGGAATTTGTTAACTCTTCGTTCGACTCCATTTCATATCCATATATATAATACATATATATATCTTGATATATATAGATATACATACATATATATTATGTCGATAGATATATTATATATATATATATTATATATTATATACTATATATATATATATATATTATATATATATATATATATATATTATATATATATATATATTATATAGATATTATATATATATATATATATATCTATATATATATATATATACTATATATATATATATATATATATATATATATATATATATAGGCAAGGAAAAATTATAAAAAGGCAGAATGCTTAATTGAAGGTAAATTTTAATGAAAATGAGTGTATGGAAAATTTAGAAAAATTCTTTTTAAAATATATATATTAATTCAAACCGGTTTTCGTCGCAATGCGACTTTTCAAAAATTGTAAGGTGAAAAGAAAATTTTTTTTTATAATTGAGGAGGGGGAAAAAAATAAAATTACATTGTATTTTGCAAAAAAATAATAAACATATACAAAAATTAAAAAATAGGTACACCGATACATTGTAAAGTCTTTGTGTATATCGAGTTCAATGATGGTTGGAGGATTAAGATCCATGTGATTAAATCCATGTGGTGTTTAATTTAGGATGTTTGTTAACTGAATGTCAAAACAGGAAATGGGGTAGGAGTTATCCAGTTCCTGTGAGTAAGGGGAGACAACTCTGTGGATTTTATGCTCTTCAACTGGGATTATCAATTTTTTGTAAGATAGGATGTTAATAAACCTTAAATTATAAAATTATCATTTTAGTTTCATTTGCATTATCTTTTTTTATTATAATTGTTTGCTAACTTAACATTCAGATTTTAACACTTTATTTATATTGTTTTCTAATTATATAAATTTACACAAACCAATTTATAATTTCATTTCAGATTGTTATGTCATATATAATAAAAATAATAATAATAATAATAATAATAATAATAATAATAATAATAATAATAATAAATAAAGAATATAAGTTTTAGCTTGAAGTGATAACTGCATGATATCCTTATATATTTGTATTAGTAGATCCATGAAGAATGAGGTAGGAAAAAGAGGTATGATTATCGTGGAGTTTGCATATTAAGATGCGTTTTGAATTTTTCAATAAAAAGATTCTCCTTCTTCATTGTGTGGTGATTCCGTCTTTACATTGGTAGGAGGGGAATACGTAAAATTTGAGATTTTTGTCTTTAGCGCACGGTATTCTGGGAGATTTATTTGTTCTTTATGGACCGCTACTCTTTTACGTAAAGGGAGGCTCGTTTGTCCAACATAATTATGTTGGCAACCGGCGCATGCGAGGACGTAGATAAGGTTCTCGGAGGAACAGGAGAAGTTGGCCTTGATTTTAAACTTTGTTCCTTGTTTGAAGATAAATTCAGAGCCTTCAAGTAGGAAGGGGATTCATTTAACAAACATCCTAAATTAAACACCACATGGATTTAATTATATGGATCTTAATCCTCCGAGGTAATTTTTCCAATGTATCGGTGTACCTATTTTTTAATTTTTGTATATGTTTATTATTTTTTTGCAAAAAACAATGTAATTTTCTTTTTCCCCCTCCTCATTAAAAAAAAAAAAATTCTTTTCACCTTATAATTCTTGAAAAGTCGCATTGCAATGAAAACCGGTTTGAATTAATATATATATTTTTTTTTTTATTTTTTAAAATTTTCCATACACCCATTTTCATTAAAATTTACCTTCAATTTAGCATTCTGCCTTTTTATAATTTTTCCTTGCCTATCATTCTCCACGTGCGGTCAACGCAACCCCACCATTTATTGATTTATATATATATATATAAGGCGCAGGGGTGGCTGTGTGGTAAGTAGCTTGCTAACCAACCACATGGTTCCGGGTTCAGTCCCACTGCGTGGCATCTTGGGCAAGTGTCTTCTGCTATAGCCCCCGGGCCGACCAATGCCTTGTGAGTGGATTTGGTAGACGGAACTGAAGAATCCCCGTCTTATATGTATATATTATGTATATGCATGTGTGTGGTGCTTGTGTGTCTGTGTTTGTCTCCCTGCATTGCTTGACAACCGATGCTGGTGTGTTTACGTGTCCCCGTCACTTAGCAGTTCGGCAAAAGAGACCGATAAATAAGTACTTGGCTTACAAAGAATAATTCCCGGGGTCGATTACTCGACTAAGGCGGTGCTCCAGCATGGCCGCAGTCAAATGACTGAAACAAGTAAAAGAGTAAAAGAGTATATATATATTTACATATATTCTCTTTAACTTTCCTAGAGTTAAATATTTCTCGATCATCTCCTTAAATGTTCTTTCTTTCTTTCTCTCTCTCTCTCTCATTCTCTCTCTCTCTCTCTCTCTATCTCTCTTTCTCTCTCTCTCTCTCTCTCTCTCTTGACGTTCCTAAAGGTATATATTTCGATTAACTATATATGTATATAAATGTGTGTGTGTGTGTATGTGTGTACAGATTCTAGACTCTGTCTTTCATTTTCTCTCCTTAAACATTCTCTCTCGTTCTCTCTGGGCGTTCCTTAAGTTATGTATTTCGATTTTTTTCACCTACGTTGAGTACCCTATTTTAGAACCATCTTAGCACTCTACGATACCTTTTACTCTCTTTCACCCACCCTATTACAGACCACCTTATTTCTCTCCTACACATAACGACACCTCTTGTTTCAGACTCCTTATTTCATATTCTATTATCATTATCTTTTCGACACAAACTTCGACACACTTCGACACAAACTACCGCATCATTCTCGCAAACACCCTATTACGTCCTCTCTCTCTTTCTCTCTCTCTCTCTCTCTCTCTCTCTCTCTCACACACACACACACACACACCTTTATTCTATAAAAAATCAACAGATGAACACGAATAACCGCAAATTCATCTAGAGTCAGATTCAGGCAAACAATACAAAAGATGCGTCGAAACTGGCAGTTGGAGGAGCTCCGTCCCTTTATTGAAGGTTGGAATATGAATGAGGTTTCCCCGTGCAACGATCTGATTGCGTCGGCCTTGAAAAGCTATGGTTATCATAAGTCCAAGGCACAGATCGTTCAAACGAACACGAGTTCATATGCTCCTATGCTCTTGTGAAGCGAACATTACTGACCCCAAATACAGCACTGAAAAATATTTTGCGAACACCACTGGCCCCAAAATAAAACTGACAGCACAACAGCTGCAATAAGAATAGTCAAAGCTGGACTGTCGTGATAAACAGAGGCAGACAAAAAACTGACACAGCCAGGAAAACTGAAGCCCTGATGTCCAAAAGTAACAGGAAAGACAAGAAAAAGGACAGAAGCCCGAAATGCCAAAAGGAAAAACGAAGAAGCAGATAGAAACTGACAGAGCCCAGGTTGTATGGAGAAACGGGAGAGAGCTGCAGCTTTGCCCATCCCTAAACTTACTGGAACATCAAGCAGGGAAACCTGAAACAAAACCAGCAAAAGCATAGAGGGAAACCATCAAGCATGGTTCTGCAGACGAGTAGTGCACCGACTGGAAGAAACACGTCTCAAAAGAATAGGAAAAGAGATCAACGCATGCATTTTGCACCCCTCAAAAGGTAATATGCAGTGGCTATACGAACTGCAGCTATCGAACAACAGTCTTTTTTGAACATGGCTCAAAAGATAGTACAGTAGCGGACATGGATGCACGGGATGCAAACACAAAGCCATGCATTCTCATGCACAAGACCGGCTCAGGTGACAGGTCCGGGATGGCCACCACTAACACCTACTCTGATATCGTACCCATATTCCTTCTGAACATTGGAGGTCTGCTACAACTCAGCAACAGAGATACATTTTTTATCTAAAAGAGCTTGCTACATGCAATCAAGCAATATGTTTGGCACTCACTGAAACGCATCTATCCCCTAATGAAACAGATGCGGAAGCGCACATGCTGTACTTGGTACGGACAGAACAGAAAGAAGCCACGGTGGAGTTGCTATGTATAACCAGGAAGATACCACATCTCTCGTATTATTGTTACTTTCAAACTCAAACCTTAATAATGCATGAAATAATGCATGAAAAGCAAGCTGGTGTAGCTGTACGCACAATATATCGTCCGCCGATATGATGGAAAATTTGAGGATAGCCTCAGATACATCAAAGAGGTATTAACAAACTTTGACCAGAACATCAACGTACTTTTCCTGGGTGATTTCAACCTTCCACATGTCAAATGGCCAAAAGGCCACATCCTCTCTGGGATATCACTGCATGAACAAAAGCATATAGAGTCATTATTTGAACTGACAAATAAACTGTTCATAGAACAAGTGATGCTCAGACCTATAAAGGGAAACAACATATTGTACTTATGCTTCACAAATAATCTGGACCTTATCCATAATGTGAACGGCAGGAAGGATAAGTGAACAATTTAAAAGTGTCTTCACTTCCCTCCTGGGACATGCAGATAAAAAAATCTAGCTGAATTCTTTGATTTTGCAGCTCTAAAAAACAGGCGCCAGCCATTGATTACATCAATATTGCGGAAACCGATGTAACAGCGGCCATAGATGAAATGAGCTGATGTTCCGCCACTGGTCCTGATGGCTTCCCAGCTATTCTCCTAAAGTCATGTAAGCAGGGTTTAGCGAAACCACTTCAGATACTTTTCCGAAATTTCCTTGCAGGTGTTATACTTCCTAAACATCTGGAAGAAGGCATTATATGCCCTATCCACAAAGGTGGAAGCAGAGCAGAGGCCAAAAACTACAGGTTAATCTCTCTGACTTCACATTTCAATAAAGTCATGGAGCGAATCATCAGAAAGAAGTTGATAATTTTCTTAGAAGAAAATGACCGAACAATACTCAGCATGGCTTCCGTTCAGGAAGAAGCTGCCTCACACAGCTCCTACAGCACTATAACTGGGTTTTGAAATAGCTGTTTGACCATTCAGATGTCAGTATCATATATCCAGATGTCAGTGTGTGTGTGTGTGGTGTGTGTGTGTGTGTGTGTGTGAACGTGAGACATTCTCTGTGTTTACAGATAGGTAGACACATATCTATACGGAACACAAGTAGATAGATACTTGTCTTCTGTGAAACGGAACACTAGTAGATAGATAAATACATCGACAGATTGTTAAATCAAAGAGAAATAACCACAGTAAAATTTCGATGTTGCATTTAGTTTTCGATGCAGAGGAGGAACAAAATGGTAGTGAGAAAGAAAGTGCCAGAGTGAACGTGTGACATTCTGTTTGTGCATTATACATATATGTATAGATATGTGTAAACTGTAAGTCGGGGATGGGATTTTTTATCTATATATATCTAATTAAACAAATTTTGAAATTGAAATCCATTTCCAAGTAAGTTTTCTTTTAATAATTCCGATGCGCACACTACAACCTAACTCTATTCTACCTCACTCTCTTGTTCTTCCTTTCTGTTTTTCTCTCCCACCCTTTCTCTAATTCTTCTCCTCTCTCCTTCACCGTTCCTCTCTCTCCCTCACTCTTCCTCCTTAACTCGCTCGATGCTCACACGTAAGCAATGGCTATCTATCTTTCTTTCTCACACTTCTTTCCTAAAGACAAGACGTGCTTTTGCCTGTCTCTTCTCAAAGCTCGTTTCTCCAGCGTTCACAACTTCACCTCGTTATGGCTTAAGTCCTTACCGTTTGTTTTTACTGTTTCCTTCTCACTGTCTTGTTTTTGTCACCACTTTAACCCTCTGCAAATCCCAAATTTTAAAAATTTTCTTTGCGAGAACGACTGTTTTAACGAAGTCGCGTTTTGTTGCTACGTTCGAAACGTGGAGTCGATAAAACAGGGAACAGCTGATGAAGGAAATGTTCTTTATGTTGCATGTCTCGTTTCTCTATTCGTTTCTTTCGTTGTTCGAAAAAAAGTTAGTTTTCCATGTTTTTGTTTTCTATATTCCTGTTTCTCATTTTGTTCCCGTTTTTTAACGTCCTGCGACATATATGCATGTATATATACATATATATGTAGGTATGTACATATATCTATGTATATATGCATATATATTTATATATGCATATATTTATATATGTTTATATAATATATAATTGCGAACCAAGTGTGGCGTCCTATAAGGGACAGTGCTACTGACGTTTATAGCCCCAGGAAGACACTTCGTTGACAATTATATGTTACGATTCCGCAATGCTACTGATTATATCGCGTTCAAAAAGTTAATAAATATTTGTTTCTCCTTTTTCTAGATCAGCGACAGTTTGTCGTTGTAAAACGCATATAGTATTTTGCGAGTGGAATGTGTTTTCATCACTAGCTAGTGAGTAACACACACTGAGGAAGGGTAACCACCCAGAAACTCGAGTCCGTGTATATCATGTAAGGCTACAGATGGGAACGATGTCCTTTCGCAAATACAAATCGGACACAGAATGTGTGTCGTTAGCCAGTTGGAAGACATGTGTTTCTGGGGCTATAACACTGTCCCGTATAGGACGCCTCATTTAGTTGGCAATTAGGTGTTGCGATTCCGTATTGCTACTGTTTATATCTCACTGAGAGATTAACATGTATATTATATATATATTATACGTTATATAGATTATATATATTATATATTATATATATATATATATATATATATATATATATTAGGGAAGATTAATCCGAATCCACAGGAATGAGACATTCAAATTAAAGGTACTAAAGTGAACTTCTCTCGATATTTTATTCATATATATATATAAGTAGCTTTAGAGACAGAGCCACCCTCAACTCAATCAACATTGAAATATATTATACCCGACCGAGCCATAAAATATTAAATATGATACTATATTTATTCAGAATCCCATACTTTTCCTTTTAAAGACAATACTTGTTTCATGACAGTACGTCGGTATTGTTGCGATATAAGGTCTCTAGTTTCAATATTGAATTAGATAGACGTACTCCCAATCTTCAGGTCTGGATTCTATACATCTATTACTCTATCTATATCGTATATAACTCTATGATAAATGAAATTATTACACTAAAAATCGTTAACATAATTTTACTTTACAAATCAATGAATAAAAATAAAAATAATGAATGAACCTTAAAAATTGTGTGGGAAGTATCTTGCTAATCACATTGTTCCGGGTCCAGTCCCAATGCGTGGCACCTTGGGCAAGTGTCTTCTAGTATAGCCTCGCCCGGACCAAAGCCTTGTGAGTGAATTTGGTAGACGAAACCTGAAAGAAGCCCGTCGTGTATATATAGATATATATAGATATATATATATATATATATATTATACTATATACTGTATATATACATATATATATATATATATATATATAATATATATATATATACTGTATATCTACATATATATGTATGTATGTATATATATATATATATATATCTATATATATATGATGTATATATATATATATATATATATATATATATATATATATATATATATATACTTTGATACTTTGATACTTTGATAGGTTTCGGCCATTATTGGCCCAGACCATGTCTAACTTAATAGCACCACCTGGTGAAGTCTTTCAAGTAGGATTTGGGCACTATGGCCCACTCAAGTAGAGAGTTATTGTTTACAGAGACATATCCGGGTGTAGGGGGTTTATCCGGGATTTCTTGAAGGAATCTGTCCAAAGACTTCTTGAACCCTATAGGGTCAGTTTCGTTTTTAATGTGTTTTGGTGTAATGTTAAAGAGAGCGGGGCCATTGAGGTGAAATAATTGTGCCGTTTGTTGTTATGAGATGAGAGTGCGATTTTTTTTGGGCGGATGGCAACGGGGCCCAAGCCTTGGATGTACCTTAAGGTGATGCCAACATCATTTGGGCAATGCTGATGGAATATTTTCCACATCATGCAGATGATGTAGCGCTCACGACGACGTTGGAGAGAATAGAGTTTTAGCTTTTCTAGTCGACCCCAATAGTCGAGGCCTGTCATGCCATCTATCTTTCTTGTGATTGCCCTTTGAGGTGCTTCAACTTTTATGATACCTTGTATTGTGTGGGGAGACCACAGTGGACAACAGTATTCAAGGTGGGGTCGGGCAAAAGTGGAGAAGAGAAGGATAATGGTGTGGATTCTCTCGACTGGAAAGTTCTGAGAATCCAGGAACACATTCTGCGGGCCATGTCAACTTTGGTGTTTATATGAGTGGCCCAGCTTATGTTGTTGTCCACAATTACTCCCAAGTCTCTGATGTTGTTGACGCCGCGAGAGTTTCACCTAAAGGAAGGGAGTATGGGAGTTTCAGGGCATCCTCTTTTCCAAAGTGGATTAACTCAAATTTATCCTCGTTCAGCAGCATATTGTTTTTTTCTGCCCATTGGATAACAGCCAGTAGATGTGACTGAAGGCATGCTGGTCACTCGCCTCATTTATGACCTTCTGTAGCTTGGAATCATCTGCAAAGATTTTTATGTTGCTGTGCTTGATGATGTCATTAATGTCATTAATGTAAATGATGAAAAGAAGTGGGCCCAGCACAGTGCCTTGCGGAACGCCACTACTGACTTTGGCTGGGCTTGATTTTACCCCTTCAACTACAAACATGTTGAGATCTGTCTGTCAGGAAACACTTGATCCATTTCAGTAACTTTCCAGAGACACCAATGTTGGATAGTTTTTTCAATAGGATCTTGTGATCGACCCTGTCGAAGGCCTTACTGAAATCAAGGTAGATGACATCGGTGTTGGAGCCTCTCCCAAAGCTCTCAAAATGTCATCAAAGTGATGCAGGAGCTGCGTTAGGCGTCCCTTCCATTACGGAACCCATGTTGGTTGGAGATCAGCCGTCTGTTGCTTTCCAGAAATTGGGTTATTCGAGATCTCACCACCCTCTCAAATACCTTGATGATATGAGAGGTGAGTGAGATCGGACGGTAGTTCACTGCAAGGGACTTGTTTCCCTTTTTGAAAACTGGGACAACAGACTGGACAGAAGGTTTTTTGAATATAGCCAGCATCCAGTGAGTTTCTCCACAGATTAGCAAGGGGAGATGCAAGTTGGTGTCGACACACCTTCAGGACACAAGCAGGGAACCTATCGGGGCCTACTGCTGAATGTTTTATTTCGTTTATCGCCGCCTAAGACATCAGGGGCACTAAACGTTATGTCCGATATAGTGTGTAGGGGGTTGACATCACTGATACAGCCCAGATCGGCCATATCAGGATTGCTGAAAACAGAGCAGTATTGTTTCTGCAGTATCTCGGCCATGGATTTGGCATTATCTTGGAGAGTGCCAGTTTCATCAATTAGAGGGCCAACAATGGAGACAGTGACCCTGCGTTTCCTCGCAAATGAAAAGAACACTTTGGGGTTGTTTGATTTTTCAATGGCCCACTTCTCCTCAGCTGATCTTTGGTTATTGATGAGGGTCTTCATGCATTGTTGGAGGTTATATTTTTTGGATTCAAGCAGTGCGATAGCCGTCGAATGTGTGTGTTGCTGTTGGCAGTACTTTAGTTTGTTAATTTTTTGTTTGTTCTTTTTATTTTTCTGATAATGGTTTTTCTGTTTTGGGGGATTCTGCACTTTTTGTTCACAGGTCTTGGTGGGGAGTGTTTTGCACATATGTCTGTGACGGTGTCTACAAAGATCTGCCAAGATGTTTTATGGTTGGTGGAGATGTGTGTTGTGTAAAGGACCAGTCAACATATATATATATATATATAATATATATATATATATATATATATATATATATATATATATATATATATATATATAAGAGGGATGACCCTTATTATTTAAATTTAAATACCATGTTCTCTAACCGGCGGGCTTTGATGCAGAAAATTATTTTCTGCAGAGTCACATCCAGCTTTGGCGCACCAAAACGAAGGCATTTGAAATATACCCCCAAATACAATGGACAGAACTGTCTGCATGTTCTCTTTGATGTGTACCGATAGAATAAATATTAGGTTAATAAAGAATAAGATCTGGGTTCGATTTGTTCGACTAAAGGCTGTGCTCCAGCATGGCCCAAGTCAAATGACTGAAACAAATAAATGAACATATATATATACTCATATATAATATATATATATATATATATACTCGTATATATATTGACATGAACAATGATGCATCTTTCCAAGTGAATATTGCCAATTTGGTAATAAAATGCAGACGCCTAGCTGGATGGATTCTCCGAGCTTTCTGAACAAGAGAGAAGGAGACACTGACGGTCCTTTGGAGGACATTCGTCCTCAGCCGCTTGGACTACTGCTCCAAACTATGGTCACCACACAATATAAAGCTAACAGCAGAACTCGAAGCAATTCAAAGAATCTACACTAAGAAGATCATCTCAATGCAACATATCAGCTACTGGGAAAGACTGAAAGTATTAAAATTCTTCTCCCTGGAGCGAAGGCGGGAGAGATATAAGAGGCCTTATGATATTTTTGTAAATGTTTCATTTATATCTATATATTGACCAACCATAAAGGGCTAATATTGGTAAAATGAGACATACTTATCTACATGGCCGAAACAGCTGTAAGATGTAACCTATACTTATATTTATATTTACTTATATTTATATTCTCTTTTATATATATTCTACTTATTATACAACATTACTCTTTTATGTACACTTTTTTATGTACATTCCTTTATGTACACTGATTTGTTCTGCTTTTATATTTAATCCTACAGTCTCTTATGTGGTGGTTTAATAAAGTATGTGATTGAGTATTATCTGGTAATTGATATTGATTTAGATGTATTTCTCCATTTTCTTATCTTGTATTAGTAATTTGTGGTAAATCATTTTACCTTTGCCCATATAATACAGTAAATGAATTGATTGCATCGCAATCCTTAACATTTATGTATTAACTTTGTTGGGTACTTCACTAGCAGTATTTTGGATATATGTTATCCCATGGAGGGTTGCATTTACAACCCCTATCTCAATTTGTATATATATATATATATATATATATATATATATATAGATATATATATATATATATTATATATATATATATTATATATATATATATAAACATTATACATTCAAAATCGTAAAATTGTGGTTTCGATTCCTGAACCGAGCAATGCGTTGTATTTTTGAGCAAAACACTTCATGTCACGTTGCTCCAGTCCACTCAGCTGGCAAAAATGAGTAATTCTCCGACTAATCGGCTTCCCGTCCATCTGGGGGAATATGTACGCCATGGAAACCTGGAGACCGGTCATTATGATCTTGGCATAGCTCGAGAACGAAACATTTATTTTTTACAAACAAGCATACACGAATTTGTTTTAAGATGGAAGTTTTTACTTACTTTTCCCATAAAAGGTACCAAATGATGTTCACAGAGGGAGAACATTTCTATATCTTTAACAATAACCATCTCATCATGATCTTCATCAAAAACTGCATCATTTAATATATCTACAAATATTGAAAATAAAAATATAAATAGCGCTACAGGCAGTATAATCTTTAGGCTTCAGAAGCATGGAGAAAAGAACACGAAATTGAAATTTTAAAACCATTCATTGTAAGTTGAGATTCTGTTATTAAGTAATATATTTAACCAGTTGCAATACTTAAAAGTTATATGTGACAATTTGCTTTATTTTGTTTTGGTCGGGGGGGGGGGTTTCTTTGTTTTTGTTTTTCCCGTGCGAGGCAAGCTTTTTTTCTGCTTGTTCGTATTCTTTTATTCATTGCTATATAGTTTGTGAGTCATATTTTGCTGTTTATCTACGTTCATACAGTTTGAGGATCTCTTCATTAAGTGCTGGATTTATTCATAAGCTGGAGAAGCTAGATTATGGGCCCTTATGGGTAACAAAATGCTGCAAAGGTTTATATATATAATATGAATGGACAATAACAGTACAATACATGCTATATATGTTTCAACAGCATGGTAATTTATTTTTAACTGGGGCGTTATGGAATCTGAAATCACCTATCACATTATCAGACATCTGGCATATTAGCAGATGAAATAAAAAATTTTTCATCAAATTTTGTGGAGCATTCCAGTGTAACTTTTCAATAAGGGGATATTAAATTTTACGGTGTCTAAATTGTCCACTGTCTATATAAATACATATAACTGAAAAGATTTAATCGTTTGAAACATATAAACTTTTGAAGCACAATTAAAACATCAAAATTATGTTTAATATGGGAACTATCGTTGCAATTTCAGGGAAGTTCAAGAATATTCATGTACTTTATGAATCCTTTTCAGGTAGAGTAAGTCAGAAAATATTTGTCTTATATGCTTAAAACACTTTCTGATTGTGATTACTAACAATATCTTAGTGCATATATACATACGTTGTATGTTGATTCACTCACAAACTTCCTTCCAAGAACATTGACTAAAATTTTCTTAAGAAAATAAGAAAATACGAAAATGTATTTTCAATGTCATTATTAGCGAAAGCGAAACCGGTCGACAAACACACTACTCTTTCACTTATAAAGTATATTTTAAAATATATTTACGTAATGTAAACTGTATCCATAACTGCATGTCTGCATATGTGCACGCGTGTGTGTTTGTATGTGTCTTTCTCTACGTCAGTGTTTGTGTTGATATTGTCGCAAAAGATTGTTGTCTGCGTTTATGTCTCGTAACCTATAGCTGCTACAAGTGATTGCTATATATATATATATATTGCATTACAACTCACCACGTGGGGATAATCGAAATTCTCTTCCTCCCTTTTCTTACTATATGTGTGGGGGGGATGCGTATGTATGCATATATATATATATATAGGTGTATATATATATAATATATATATATATATATATATATATATATATATATATATATATATATATATACGTGGTCTGATCAATAAATATCTGGACTGTTGCTTTAGTACCGAAGCTAAAGCACGGTGAGTGAAACCGCTTGGCTCAGATTGACCTTGAACACTACTGTGCATGCGCACTAAGTTTTAACTTTCTAGCTCACTTCCGTTGTTTATATTAGTGCTTGGAAGGAAGGTGTGTAGCGTGTGATCGTCGCACTGACCATGACAGAGAAAGTTGAGTAGAGAATCTGCATCAAATTTTGCCAAAAGCTTGGCCATACTTGCTCAGAGGCCTAGGCAAAGTGTTCAAAAAGTTTTCATCGTTCTCGACACAATCAAGAAGTGTCTTTTTGGTCAGCTGGAAGCAGTTTTGGAACTTGGCAGACACGCGTCTCATACCCAAATCTTCAGTGATAATGGACTGAACTGAACCGTAGCTAATCTGCACATCCTCTGATAACTCACGGATGGTGGTTCGACGATTTCCCCTCATAGATACATGTACATCTGCGATGTTTTGCTCAGTTCTGCTAGTCGCGGGTCTCCCAGAACGTTAGCTAATATCGACATTTTTTCGGCCATCTTGGAAGCGTCTGAACTACTCGTACACTTATGTGCGGATCATACACTTTCTGCAACCTTGCGTAGGACTCTGAGCAGGTATCGTCATGACAACTTTCTTTGTCGTAGTCAATGCAACTATCACACGCTACACACGTTCCTTCCAAATACTGCTGTAAACAGCAGAAGCGGGCTAAAACGTTGAAACTTAGTGCGCATGCATAGCAGACTTTAAGGTGGATTTGTGCCAAGCAGCTTCACTCTGCGTGCATTAGCTTCGTTACTATGGCAATAGTCCGGATACTTATTGATCAGACCTCGTAAGACAAGGAATAAATAATAATCAATACACATTTTATTTATTGCAGGAAATTTGGCTTGACTTACAGCTGTTTCAAGTAGTTAACTTAATCTGACCATTGATAGGCTGAGAAAAATTGAACGATCTAGAGAATTAATGCTACTTTGATGCGAGTCATTCTGTTCTTGTAATAACCAAGCAGAACCCGTAAGGTCATGGTAGAGCAACACCTAGAAGGGGTTTTAGCCAATCACATCAACCCTGTACTTATTTTTAAAGTTTGGTATATATTTTAGCGATCACTTATTGTAGCAGCTATAGGTTACGAGACATAAACGCAGACAACAATCTTTTGCGACAATATCAACACAAACACTGACGTAGAGAAAGACACATACAAACACACACGCGTGCACATATGCAGGCATGCAGTCATGGATACATAGAATCATGGTTACATGTGCCTTCATATATATATATATATACGCATGCTGATATATGACCGACGTTGGACTCCTCGTTCGCATAATCACCGAACCTGGAGCTTAACTATAGTCTATCCATAGCACTTACTCAGTATTACCTGACACTTTTGGGTCTTATTGACACCATTACCTCTCATAACCTATATATATATATATATATATATATATATATATCATCATCATCATCCTCGTTTAGCGTCCGTTTTCCATGCTAGCATGGGTTGGACGGTTCTACTGGGGTCTGTGAAGCCAGAAGGCTTTATCAGGCCCAGTCAAATCTGGCAGTGTTTCTACGGCTGGATGCCCTTCCTAACGCCAACCACTCCGTGAGTGTAGTGGGTGCTTTTTACGTGCCACCCGCACAGGTGCCAGACAGAGCTGGCAAATGGCCACGAATGGATGGTGCTTTTTATGTGCCACCGGCACGAGGGCCAGGCGAGGCTGGCAACGGACACGAAACAGGGCGGTGCTGGCAACGGTCGCGAAACGGAAGGTTCTCTTACATGCCACCGGCACTGGTAACACATCTGCAATTTCCATTGATCGATTTCGATTCTGATCTATATATATATATATTTCTTTACTACCCTCAAGGGGCTAAACACAGAGGAGACAAACAAGGACAGACAAAGGGATTAAGTCGATTACATCGACCCCAGTGCGTAACTGGTACTTAATTTATCGACCCCGAAAGGATGAAAGGCAAAGTCGACCTCGGTGGAATTTGAACTCGGAACGTAACGACAGACGAAATACGGCTACGCATTTCGCCCGGCGTGCCAACTCGCCGCCTTCAATATATATGAAGGCTATAGTTGAAAACATTTGTCAAACAGGATATCAAGAAGTTGCAGGACGAACTTCAATGCAAGAGTCACTCTGCACTTATCTCAATACGAAGTTCGATCGCTACCACTGATTTCATATATTGGATCAAGTCGGAAGTGAGGTATTGTCGATTGAATCGATTTTGGGAGTCGTCTAACCGAATCTGAATGGATGTGAAAGAAAGTTCGTCTGTGGTGAGGAGGGGTGTCAATGGCAACTGAATGAGCTTGTGGCTTTAGGAATGACGCTCTCTATTCTGTTTAAAACGTTTTTAATTCAAATGTTCTGCATTATTGCTGCTTTTAAACAAAAACCTATATTTTGATGATGTTTTTTGATCAAGAAAACCCAGCGAGTAGGCTTTTACGTGGATTGTTTACCTGCTAGAAGTAGCAGCTAAATCTCGCTGAAATAATAACGTGTCTTAGAAAGAAAGACGATGACAAGTTCACAGTTGGAATATCTTTGACTTTAATCATGACTGACAGCAGCAGCAGCAGCAGCAGCAGTGGGAACATTGTCGCTAAATGTAGAATGTTATCTATATTTAGCGACAATGTAAAAAATCAAGCGCCTGATCCATCGAGATAATCAAACGAACGAAAAATATTCGGTTGAAAACAACTTCCTACGTCAATGAAGTATTAAAATTGCTAAACGACCGATTTTAAAAGCCACTGAGGAACTGGACGATCGGTGGACTTTATTTTTCTACACAACACACGCACGTGCGAGCACACAAGACCTCAGTCTCTCATTTTGTTTGTCTCTCGCTGTCTTTGTCATTAAAGAAAAGCATCAGACATGTTCAGTTTATATCCAGAGCAAACCTCAAACTGCTGTTTTTGATCCCTATGGTTTAATAAAAGGCTTTTTCAATGAAAGATGTAATTTTGAATTTGTGGTGGGTAATGACATAAAAGGGGGAAGATTCCAGTGAGTTCAAAATGGAAGCTGGATTTTTCCCCCCGGCTATGCCTATTTCCCGTCAATAATGTCTCTCCGGAAATTAACAGGTCTGATCCCATCGTTTTAATTAATGGTTTCAAGAATCGATTCGCGTTGTAGACACCTTGGACAAGTATCATTTTAAGAAATAAGGCAGCGAGCTAGCAGAATCGGAAACCTACCAGACAAAATGCTAAGTGGCATTTCTTCCAACATTAAGTTCTGAGTTCAAATTCCACGAGGTCGAATTTACCTTTCTTCCTTTCATCGACTGGGGTCGATGTCATTGACCAACCCCTTCATTCAAAGTTCCACCCTTGTGCCTATTGTAAAAAGAATTAATGGTTTCTAATTTAGGCAAAAAGGCTGGCAGTTTTTAGGAGAGATGTTACTCGATACTCGATACCACTAGATTGGTACTTTATTTTATCGACCCTGAAATAATGAACGTCAAAGATAACGTTAGCAGAATTTGAACATAGAACGTAAGAAGCCAGAAGAAATTCTGTAAGAGCATTTTTCCTGAAATGCTAACGATTCCGCCAACTCACCATCTTCTGAGCCCCTCCCACTAATGAACGACACTGATCACGAGGTATCCAGTAATCGACTCTCATTTATGACACTACAACATTCAATGCATGAAGTAGATAAATGTACTTTACCGTTGTGAAATCAGATTTTAGGTTTATAAACAATTATTTGAACTCTTCGAGTCACAAGACTGAAATACACTCTCTGCATATCACAGTTTAAGTAGAAAGGGGGAATTTTTCTAAGACATTTTCGTGAATGGTAATTCTATTAAACAAAAAGGAAAACATACAAAAGAAATTAGCCTATAACTTGTCTTCAATACACACACACACACACACACACACACACACACACACACACACACACCACACACACACACACATACATACATATATATATATATATATATATATATATATATATATATAGCTAACTTCTGAGACAAAATCTTTGCTTTTCAAATTCTCATTCAAAATGTTTGTTTGTTTATTTGGTTGTTAAGTTATTTATTTATAGTGTTGAGCTCCACCACGTCGTATGAGTGGGGAGGGAGTGAATATTTTTCTTGAAAGAATGCTTTAAAAATTACTGAATGCCGGGAAATATCTGCTGTCAAGTTGCTAGTTTTGCATTCTACAGACTATTCAAAAAAGAAAATATTTCTCTTCACAATAGCAGCCAATAGAAGTGTCTCCAACATGTGACATTTGTAATTCCTGTGAAGTGAGCAGTCGTCTCTTAAAGCTACTGACGCTATTTCCAAGCGACTATGTTGGGTGAGGGAGGAACACCAGAAGTTTATAGAAACACAGCAAGCAGCCGAGTTGCTGTGTCTCACAAATTAATCAATAATTTATGCTCACCAAGATAGGTGGCCTGCATTATTGATGAAGAACACTGATTAACTATTGCCAGTGATTCTTTTGAAAAGTCCATCTGTTCATCTATTGTCAAACATTATCACGTGGATATCTCCATAGAAAAGATACTCTACAATATTCGGAACTATTTAATATTTAAATTAATAAATGGTAATCGAAATAAAGGACTGCCCCACAACTCATTAGGTTGTTAGCCTGCTGGAACTTAATATAAAAACGAAATAAAATAAGATGTTACAGAGAGAAAGTAAGAGAAAGTAGAAAGTAGTGTTAAAAAAGAAAAAAACACTGAATCGAAGAAAAATGTTATTCTAAATCAGAAGACAAATACACATTAATAAAACCAAAATGGATGACAAAACAAGACACAACTTTAAAAAGGCTGATACTTTTAATGCGTGGTTATCAGAAATATTTAGTACTTTCGCAGTGTTGTCATTATCATATTTTGATCTCGGAAAAGAAAGTTTAATCTTTCACTGGTTCAGTTCAACAACTCATTGATAAGGTCAACTATGAAGTACAGCTAGCTTGCCACTGTAAACAGCGATGCCTTATAACCGAGTTGCGTCTTCTTGACTTATAGTTTTGATCCTTCTAAACTCCATCCCATCAAAACGTCCCCAGTTATACTAACACTGGTTCAGTGTGTTACTGACAAAAATATACTAATAAATTTCGGAACTTTAGTAGTTTAGAAAGTGATCACACTGAGTTATTGGAAGAGTTATTGTCAACATTTAAAAAGTTTTTTAAATGTATTCACTTTTCTATAACCATTTTTGTTTGATTTTAATTGGCTGAAATGGCTCTCCCACGACGTAGTTATTATACTTCTAAATTTTTTAATAAACCTGTGTCCCAGATTGTAACTTGTTCGAGGGTTACAGTGTTTGTTAGTGCAACGGAAACATCAGCAAAAAAGTTTATGGGCGCAAATATGGCTGTGTTATCAACAAGTTCGCTTCACACTCATATGGTTCTTGGTTCGATTTCACCGCATGATACCTTGGGAACGTACCTTCTCCCATAACCTAAAAATCAATTCAATTCTTGTTGAGTGAAACTGTGGAGACACAAACAATGTGGAATCTCGTTGAATGCACTCTACGTGTTCTGGGTTTCTGGGATGATAGGCACAATCTGTCGTCTGATTTAACACCACCACCTAGCTCTTGTTTCTGCGAGTTCATTTGCAAGCATTCGGACCAAGTATAATGATAACTAGATCAAATTGCGTTGCTTCTAACTGGTGCAACTTTAAAGAAGTGAATCACTCTTTCCCTTCTCGCCATCAGTCATAGAATCCATAGGAAATTCTGCACTTGTTCATCGGTTAATCGAAATTCAATCAAGTACTCGTCTCAATGACATTTATATTTCCTTCGATGCCACTTGCTGCAAATTGATCAAAATATCTTCTTATAATATAGGTAAGTGATTAGTATCATGTGTGTTGTTATAGGCGATGTAATTACAATTGCAGAATGTTTTTCCTGTACGGTTTGCTTATCTTTCGCTTACATTCCTTTTCTTCTCAACCTCTCTTTCCTTGAGGCGAGCTTTCCCAATCGATAGCATGCCGAGCAAAATGCGGAGCGGCATTTAGTCCGTCTTTATGTTCTGGATTCAAATTCCGTCGAAGTCAAGTTTTCCTCTCGCCCTTTCGAGCTCGATAGCACTGGGGTTGATGTAGTTGACTTACCCCCTCCACCGAAATTGCTGACCTTGTGTGTATATGATATGATATGATATATAAATATATATATATATATATATATATATTGTTGTTTTTTGGGGGATAGTCATGTTGCTAGTTTAGCCAATGAAAACACACGCACTTGCTTCAGCTTTATTTCATATTAATTGCATTTCGACCAGAGTTCTTTCGTCTCACTTCTGTGACCTCATCAGTGGTCATTTGCTTTCTTCTTTCTTTTTATGTATATATATATATATATATATATATATATATATATATATATATATATATATATAGCTATCACTGGGATAGCAACATATTTCTCCGAAGTGTTTGATTTTTTCTTTTCGTAAATTTGAAATTACTATAACTTCTTTCTTGAATTTGAAATATATCATAGGATCATTTAAGAAACATATGTAAAGTATATCTTTGAAATAACTTTGGAGAAACTGCAATCCTAGGTCAGGAAAACAGCAAGATTGAGCGCCTGACACCCATCTCTACCAGTCACCCAATGTCCCATTGCGGTCGGTAGCAGTTCTACGTTAGCAGTATATAAAGACTTAATGGCGGATTAGAGCCACGACGTTCTCTGAAAAATTCTGGACGTTGACGAGGATGAACTAGTTGATCTGTTTCGTTGGACTTTAGGACCGGAAACTACCATGAATAACTTCTAAAAATTTCTAGCCTAGCAGTGTTACCGAGGGGCACAACAAGTTTGTGATAAACTCTACAGGCGCGAAAGTCCCACCAGGCGGGTGACTGTGACAAAAAGTTTCGAATGAATGCGCCTGTAAAGTGGAGAATGCACCTGTAGAACTGGTCGGAGCTTAGGCCTTGGTGGTCAGGGTGATTTTGGATCTGTGCAGTTACTTGAATGGCCCAAGTTGGAGGTTTTCCTCTATCTCGAATACTGCATCATAGATGTGTTCGCATACTATGTAAATATCATACTCTTTACTCTTTTACTTGTTTCAGTCATTTGACTGCGGCCATGCTGGAGCACCGCCTTTAGTCGAGCAAATCGACCCCGGGACTTATTCTTTGTAAGCCCAGTACTTATTCTATCGGTCTCTTTTGCTGAACCGCTAAGTGACGGGGACGTAAACACACCAACATCGGTTGTCAAGCAATGCTAAGGGGACAAACACAGACACACAAACACACACTTATATATATATACGACAGGCTTCTTTTCAGTTTCCGTCTACCAAATCCACTCACAAGGCATTGGTCGGCCCGGGGCTATAGCAGAAGACACTTGCCCAAGATGCCACGCAGTGGGACTGAACCCGGAACCATGTGGTTGGTTAGCAAGCTACTTACCACACAGCCACTCCTGCGCCTATGTATACTTTTATCTCATTTTATCCTCCTCTCTCTTTCTTCCCTTCCACTTTTATTATAAACTGTCCTCGTAATGATCCCCTCATGTTATACCCCTGTGGCAAATAGGAAAATAATCGTAATTTATTCAGCTCAAGCAATACAGACACTCCTTTGTCAATCCTCGTCGAACCTGTAGGGAATTAGTAATTAGTCCATCAAAACCTATAACCATTAATGATATTGTTTACAAAGCGTTTAGTATAGCAAAAACAATTTGGGAAACAAACGATGATAGAATTTTAAAACGAAGTACTTATGCTGTTTGATTCAAACTTCTACCGTTCTAATTTAACTATAAAATATTTATAGCACTCAATGCTCCTCAAACATTTACAGGACAACTTTCAGCATCATATCCTAATGTTTGTCTAATTATTGACGTATTTCCTTGAACTAAACTGAATAACAATCCATTTTAATCCGTTAAATATTAATCAAGAAATTGTTACCATTTTATCATTGTCATTAAGGCAGTGAACTGGCAAAATCGTAAGTACGCCATAGCACTTATGCTGAGTGGCATTTCGTCCGTCTTTACATTCAGAGTTCAAATTCCGCCGAGGTTGACTGTTTGTCATCCTTTCTGCGTCGACAAAATAAGTAACAGTCAGGTACTGGGGTTGATCAAATCAGCTTTCCCCCTCCCTCAAAATTTCAGGCCTTGTGCCTATAGTAGAAATCATTATCATTATTATTGAAAACAGCGAGCTTCGCAGAATTGCTTCTGTTGCAGACAAAATGCTTAATGGCGTTTCCTCTGACTAAGTTCTGCGTTGAAATTCCTCCGATGG
Organism: Octopus sinensis; assembly: GCF_006345805.1. Lineage (NCBI taxonomy): Eukaryota > Metazoa > Mollusca > Cephalopoda > Octopoda > Octopodidae > Octopus > Octopus sinensis. The sequence continues at coordinate 166,831,601 of NC_042999.1, read as the reverse complement.
CGACTTTGCCATTCATCCTTTCGAGGTCGACAAAATAAAATACCAGATAAGAACTGAGTTCGATGTAATCGACTTGTCCCTCCCCTCAAAATTGTTTTCTTGGGCCTATTATAGAAAGGATTATTACGGTTGTTGTTGTTGTTGTTAATTACCATTGATACGCTTTCGGTGCATATCAAGCACAGTTCTGTATTGAAAGTAAATAATAGGCGCAGGAGTGACTGTGTGGTAAGTAGCTTGTCTACCAACCACATGGTTCCGGGTTCAGTCCCACTGCGTGGCATCTTGGGTAAGTGTCTTCTGCTATAGCCTCGGGCCGACCAATGCCTTGTGAGTGGATTTGGTAGACGGAAACTGAAAGAAGGTTGTCGTATATATGTGTATATATATATATATATATATATGTGTGTGTGTGTGTGTGTGTGTGTGTGTGTGTGTGTGTGTGTGTGTGTGTGTGTGTGTGTGTGTGTTTGTGTGTCTGTGTTTGTGTGTCTGTGTTTGTCCCCCTAGCATTGCTTGACAACCGATGCTGGTGTGTTTACGTCCCCGTCACTTAGCGGTTCGGCAAAAGAGACCGATAGAATAAGTACTGGGCTTACAAAGAATAATTCCCGGGGTCGATTTGCTCGACTAAAGGCGGTGCTCCAGCATGGCCGCAGTCAAATGACTGAAACAAGTAAAAGAGTAAAAGAGAGTAATATATCTGCAGTGCCTAGAGGTGCTATTTTCTGCATGTTGTACATATTTGGAACTCCTGAGGTTTTTGTTATGTAAGTAAATACATATGTTTTGATATCATTCCTAAAACAGCTACTATTTTAGCGATTATTTCTGTTTTAACCCCCATATGTTATTTATCTTCATTTCCAGATCTTTATATTTTGATAAATGCTTTATCTTTTCAAGGCATATCTGTTCGGACTGATACATTGATTAGGAAGCATTTATTTTCCCAGTGATCCTTGTTAAGAATATCTACCTTGATCTCCTTATATCTGTGTATTAGCAGATGCCTCCCTTTTCTGTTAGTATTTCATGATGCTGGCTTAACTTCAAGTGTACGTATGTCCCAACTTATGCATTATATCCAGTTATGGATATAATGCATTCTCTCTTGGCTAAGACTGGGAGTCAGAAGACTAATGCTTTCTTCCCTATCTCCACATATTCTGCACTTACTATATTCTGCTATATGTTTTCGTGGTTTCTGCTGGAAAAAGCTTGGCTTGTGCCGCAGTCAAGTATTTTTCAGCCTGTTTTGTATCCAATGCTTCTCAACTAATGTTGCAACTTTTCCTTGTGTACATTCACTCTATTTAGTTTCTTTCTTGTTGTCTGATATTGGGCATGTAGGGGCTTTTCTAACCATCACTTTATCATGGCATTCTGAAACACTAGTTATAGCTTAAATTTTAGCTTTTACACAATTTCCGTTTATTCTTTTTCTTCATATAAGTCTGTTACTCTGGCATTTGATTTATATTTATTGACTTCCCTGATGATGGAAAGTAATTTTCTGTTTCGTTCTCTACTAAAGACTTCTTTTGTAGAGCCTCATTCGACATTTTATAGTAGCTTTCTTGCTGCATACTCCCCTTCCCACATTTCTGTATCAGACTTTGGGTGATGTATTCTAAACGCAGTCATTATTTTCCTTTTTTCTTTCCCCGTGTGTTTTGTGTGTGTGTGTGTGTGTGTGTGTGTGTGTGTGTGCGTGCGTGTGTGTGTGCGTGCGTGTGTGTGTATGTGTGTGTATGTGTGTGTGTGTGCGTGTGTGCGTGCGTGTGTGTGTGTGTGTTCGTGCGTGTGTGTGTGCGTGCGTGTGTGTGCGCGCACGCCTTCTCAACTTTTCTTTCATTTGCGTGTGTTAGACAATATCCAGTTCAAGGATCCTAAGTAATTCTTTTTCCCGTTTCATGGCCAGTGTTCTCTTATTAGCGCTCTTAATTTTCTTCTCTTCGAGATCATTTTGGCACATTTTTCAAAGCCGAATCTCATTATAGCTTCTTTGATAAATCTATGAACTATCTGCAGTAGTGTTTCTTATTGCTTATCATGTGCTGCTTATTAGTTCGAGATCATTCATACACAAGTGTTGGTTGCTTGTCTTACACTAGTATTTGTTTCTAATGCCAGCAGGCAGAAAAGGGATGGGGAGAGCAATCCCCTTCCAGTTTCTTCTTCTAATGAGGATCGGTCTATTTTTTATAAGCTCCCAAGTTGTTTGCATCTGTAAAATTGTTCGTCCTTTATTCATGACATGTATCGTGTATTTTCTTTTTATTGCCGCTATCTAATTCATGACTAGTGTTTCTAGGATCCATGTGTTTAGAATACTGTCCAAAGCTATCTGACAATCAATCTTTGCTCAGGTCTTTCTCCTTTAGTTTTTGGCTACAGTAATTGATTTTTACAACTAGATAAGTTTTTACAAAACCCCATCTGCCTCCCTCTAAACAAATTTTTTCTAGATGTTTGCTTAATCTCTGTAATATTATTGCTATTAAGGCTTAGCTGGTTGTAGGAAGGCAGGTTATGAGTTCGTAGTTTTAAGTATCTATGGTTTCTTTAGTTTGGGGGATTAAGATTCTCTCTGGTGCGCCAGTCAGGTGTTGTCTACAACTCCGTCAGTATTTCATTAAACTTCTCTGCCAGACTATTTAGTCTAACCAGAAGCTAGCAATCTAATCATGTCCTAGTGCTTTACAATAGTTTGGCTTTGCAATGTCTGGATTTCTTTTTCCGTTGTTATGGCCATGCATGATTTTTCAGATGCTGTGTTCGTTGTTTTTACCAATCTTTTCCAAGGGGAATATCTTCGCTTCCTAAACTCCCCAACAAAATTCTTCTTTCCCTGCTGCTGGCGCTACATTGATTTCTATTTTATTTCTACCAAGTTCTTGATAAAATCGTTTTGAGTTGGAGCCGACCTGTTTGTTTACTTCAAAGGGTTCATGGCGTTAATCATGCTCACCGATGAATTCTTTGCAATTTAGAGAGGATCGATAGTTTTAGCGTTCGATCATTTCAGGCACTTCTTGATTGTTATTGAGCAAAAGCAACTGCTTGCTAGCTTAATTAACAAAAATATTATTCTGAGGTTCATTGACAACACATTTTCTCACCTCTGCTCTATAATCTCTCTATTTCTCAAGCTAGGATCTAATATTTTTCAATTTTCTCAATTTCCTAGAGAATACAAATTCTTTATAAGAAGGCAAAGTCAATAATCTTACATATTTTTTTTTCTTTACTCCAATATTATATCTAGTCTTCTTACTTTAAAGGTACGATCAGTTTCTATGCAGAAACCACATAAATTCCTGTAATCAGTATTCACCCTACCAGCCTGGGAATCGTGTCTGTACCACTTTTCTGTCACTTCAAGTTTACAGGCTTAGCTAGCATCTCAGTCCACTGAGATGCATTCAGGCCAGCGTTTATACGCTTTTTGCGTCAGCATACTGCTCAGAAGATAGATAAGCTTTCATCCTCTTTTCCACACATTCTATATTTGCAGTTTAACTGAGTTTTATCAGTCTTTGTTTTTATCAAATTCATTGTAATGACGTTTTGCTGTATGGCTAGAATTGATTCAGTTTCTTGTTTTTTCTCAAACACATCCATTATCAGACATGTTGAATAAAAATAAAATTTAACTCAGAACTTAAAGAGTCGAAAGAAATATGGCTAGCCTTTTCTCCGAAGCTCTAACAACTCATCCAGCTTACCAACAACAACAACAACAACAACAATAATAATAATAATAATAATAATAACAATAATAACAACAACAACAACAACAACAACAACAACAACAATAATAATAATAATAATAATAATAATGGCTTAATATTTTGGCACGAAACCAGCCAGTTCTAGGGAGGGGTTAAGTCAATTACGTCAACACCAGTGTTCAACTGTACTTATTTTACCGACTCCGAAAGAATGAAAGCAAAGTCAACCTCAGCGGAATTTGAACTCAGAACATAAAGACGAACTTAGCTGTTCGGCAAAAGAGTTAGATAGTACCAGGCTCAAAAATAAATACTGAGGTCAAATCACTAGACTAAAATTTCTTCAAGGCAATGCCGCAGCATGGCCGCAGTCTAATAACTGAAACAAGAAAAGATAACAGATACCACGAATATTAAAGGAACCAGTTTTGCTTTTGCTGTTACATGGACAAAATTTCCTGAACAAAGAATCAACTGAAAGAATTTTGTAACACCTATCAGTGGTTCTTTTCCCCCAATGTCTAATCCAATGAAGCACAAAGAGAGATCAATACCACTGTGCTTACAGAAGTACGGTGGAAGTTTCTACTTCACAACCAAACAACAGTTAGAAGAAAATAGCGCGAGATATCCGGAGAAATTTTCTCGATTGAGAGGATAAAGATTATGGGACTGCCTGTCGTATTTTTAGGATCTATGTCAAAATACAGGCTGAAATATATAGAGCGCTGCCC